>NC_067119.1:28311010-28453510 GCF_021347895.1 Acanthochromis polyacanthus | reverse complement strand
AGCTCCAAAGTTATCATGATTCATTCTCTTTGGAACACGAATGCCTGCAGGAAATTTCCTGGCAAATCATCTGATTGTTCTTGAGATATTTCAGTCTGGATCACAATATGGGCCGAACAAATGACATTTATAGAACCCTGCTGCTGTATCATGGCTAAAAAATAAAATAAATGACAGATGAACAAGGCAGATGAGGGGAACATAATGAGTCTTTTATGAGATATCTACGGCTGATTGTGGCCTGAATACTGCATCGCTGATTTTATTTCCTCAACAACCTCCTTAAGATACCCAAACTAAAAATTAATGATCCAATTACTAAAACATGAAGATTTTGTTTGTAACAAATGTTCTTTGTCGGAGGCAAACTAACTGTCTGATAATTGCTTGAAATGTCTTCTTCTCTTGCCATAAAAGGAAACAAATCTTTAGATGTCAAGATTTTATGATTGTTTTATGTCTTTATTGTTAACATATTTCTTGGAGAATTGTCAAGATGGCCCCCAGTAAGAATTACTTGTCTCACAGAGACATCAAAGCCTACTCATTAGACACAAAGGAAAATATGAGAAGGAGGAAATGTTTGCATCATAGAGTGAGAAGCAACTTTTACAGAACAACCAAGCATCTGGTTTTCACCCAGTCGGATTCCATCTGGGTTGTGCTATTTCAGACGGCTGTGAGACGACACAGAAAGGTGACAAGACAATTTTTTTTTTTTTGTGCCTCGGATGAATGATCCACATGATCCTCCACTTTCATGTAACCACCGCTACAAAGTGGAAAACAGAATGATAATCTAAAAGTTTGATGTGTTCTCTGAGCAAGTGGTTGTGAGTGTTCGTGTTGAACAGAAAACATTTATGAGCCGAATAAATGGTTCATCCATCAATCTGCTACACTCGCTTTGTCATGTGAAGAGTTCTGTGGGCTGGAGTCTGTCCCAGGTGGTACAGGGTGAAACAGAGGATATAACCTGGGCAGGTCACCACTTCATGGACAAAGTGGTATTTGTGTTATTTTGGATAGATTAAGGAGGGCAGGAAACAATGTGGCAACACAGCAATCTGCCACAGATCTCAAGCATGCACATGCCACACTTGACATGAAGGTTATTTTGTCTACCCAAGATCTGACTCTATTCCAGTCAAACAATCCTGCATACATTTGTGTTTGTCCAGACATGTAAACATCACTCCATCGCCAATCAAGCGTGCAAACCAATTTTTATGTAAAGTGGCTGCTGTCACTGTGTTAACACTGTGTGCATGTGCTTGTGTATGAACACTGCAGTGTGCGTCGTCTGTGTAGAAGGCTGCAGAGCCCTGTCCTGCCTGCCTTGGTGTGTCTGATTTCTCTGTTGTGGTGGTGGGATTACTCTGGGGATTAGCAGGATACTGGCAGCACCCATCGATGGGACAGAGATGACAGTTCCCATCATGTAGTCTCCCGCTTCAACCCGTTGCTACTTCCCAGACTTAAAGCGGCACAAACAGCAGATTACATGAGTACGACAGCAGGGGAAGAAGTCACACATCACACAGTGGAGATTAGGCTAAACAAACTCGTCTTGGGCTGCCTGGGGGTATTCAGCCCAAACATGGAGAGCTGTCTCTCATGGCCCAGTTTGGGCTAGATTAGGAAGCTGTAGACAGCATTTCCCTGCACAAGACTTTGGAAAAAAACAACTGCTGGTGTACTATTCAAATAAAGGCATGACCCAATATTATAAGTTTGCAGATGTAAGCATCACAGCTTCCACTCAAGAGCATTGGCAGGGCTTTCATCTTTGTGCGGTTATCACCACAGAAAATGATGCCACTGCAAATTTTGCACTTCAAGAGACTGTCAAGTGTCGAACACAGACAGCCAGTGATCAGAATCACTTGCACAGTGAAGCTTAATGCATGTTAACTCTTGGTGACACTGGTGCAGAGCTGACCTGTGAGGCCCTAGGACCCCGGGGAATGAAGACAGAGCATGCTCCTGGGTGTATTTGAGCCATATGAGCTTGTGTTTGCTCAGTTCTCTGCTGCTTTGTACCTTTTAAGTTACACAGACTTCCTATTAATGTTTGCAGAGCAGCGGCTTGTGTGGGAGTGCAATGGAAGCTGTACAGGCACGTCATATGGAAAAGCCTCCAGTCGCCTCCCTTCTATTAAGAACACAGAAGCCATTTTCTCTGTCATTTAATAGGAGGAAGTCTCCAGAATATTAAATATTTGCCTGTCGCCGTTTCATGCAATGTGGAACATAATGGAAAAGTGTGCTTAAGCACTATGAGTAGTGGGTTTATAATTCATTGCAGACTTAATACACTATTTGAATGTTTATTAGAGAAAACAAAAAGTGCAGACACAAGCGACTCTGTGTGGGAGCATCCTCAACTGTAATTGCATGTAGTGACTGACATAGTTTAAAGAAAACTGTTTGGGTGGGTGTAGCTTGACTTGTCAGATTTTATTTCTTGTTTTTATTCAAATTACACTTTACTTTCTGGAGTGCAGTTTGACCCCTTGTTATAGCCACTTTCATGTGCCAGAAGCCAAAGGTCTGATCTCACCGTGGTTTTCCTGTTAGCACTTTGTTTCTATCAGGTTTTTCTTATCTTGTAAGCCAAGTTTGTATGTTACAGTGCATGCTACAGTCATGTATATTTTGGACATTTCCAAATGAGACATAAGAGGCTTACTCTGCATTAACAAAAATAATAAGTGCTAACAATCACCCTGATGTGTATGGGCTCATTAAACACCTTTAGCAGATTTGATCAGTGAGCCATATCTGCAAAGGTGCTGATTTATCTGGTGAGAAGTGCGAAGAATATCAACACTTGTTAACTCAAAATAATTGTCAATTAGTCCCGACTCATCAACACTGCAGAACTTGTGTGAGCGCCAACTTTTGGGCTGGTTGTGGAAGGCTAACTTCATGATTAATTTTTCAGATCAGATCCAATCCACATCACTCAGCAAACACTGGCACCGTGTTGATATTTAACACTCTCAGAGTTGTAACTTATTTTTCCATGGGGAAAATTTTTTTTCAAAGGTGAAAAAGTTTCTGCAGAAAAAATATTAGTTAGTGATACCAACTTTCTAGCAAGATACATTATACAAAGTGTTTAAAATGTACTTGATGGCTTCAGTAGTGGTTGACGATAACTTTTGAGCTTCTGGGCCATGAAAATTTTTTACCTGAAGTTTATTTTTCCTAAAACTTTGTTGTTGTAGCTTCCTCTTTCAGTTCTGGAGAAAAGAAAAACTCTCCCATTGATGGTTTGACCACAAACCGTTTGCCTTTTGCACAAGTGCTGCAGAGCCTCTTACACAGAAACCATGCGTTTACTAATTAGGGAAGTATTTGCTTTCTTGCCAAGAGTTGCATGTGAAGACTGATAGTACTCTCATGTCTGTCGTACATATGAAGCCACAGCCAACAGCGGTTCAGCTTTGCATAAAGGAGGGGAAAGCAGTCACTGCTGCTTTTTCTAAGGGTAACAAAATCTGGCTCTCGGCTCCTAAAGTCTGTTTGGAAAGCAGGCAGTGCAGATTCCAGCCAAGAAATAGTTAGTAAACTGTCTTTTTTAGTTAAGTTTGTGTACAGATACAGAAGCTACTGTTACCTTTATAGAAGCAAGATAACTATTCCCCCCATCTTCAGTCTTTATGGTGTTTTTACATTAAGTAAAAATTCTTAACAGACAGACATGGAAGTGCTTTCCATCATAACTCTCAGTAACAATGAAAATAAATGTACTTTCCAAAATGTAGGATGATTCCTTTAAACATACCAAGAAATTCATTAATATTTATTGAAAGATTACCAACTTTTACAAATGTATCACTATCAAATAGAATCACAGTATATGTTTTTACATTTCAAGAATAGCAGAACTCATGATGGAACAACTTACGCAGATTCAGCGGAAAAGCTGTGAAATATATTTGCAGGAGTATGCACATCACGCCACACACACACATACATATATTCTGCTTACGACTCCATATGTTCAACCTTCAATGGCTACTAACAACGTTATTGTAAGGATATGTAAATTTTAGTGCACTCTCTTTCAGAGTTTGCAATGAAAAAGAGAATGGGAACATTAGAGCGTTGTGTGTGGCTAAATGCACCTCAGCAGAAGTTACCTCTATCTGTCAAACAGAAGGATGATGTACATTGAAATCACATTCCCTTCCTCGTGGCACTCACATCTATCACCAGTTTATGGCCACTCTCCCCACTCTAGCACATTTCTGCTGTGACATCCATCTATGTCAGCGTCCTAACTTGCATATCCGGAGGCCTGCGATGTTTCGCTGTTCTTTAAAGTGATCATAACATATTCTTGACAGGTCTCACCGTATGTTTTCTCTGCATCTGCAAGCTTCAAGAGTGGCTGGAAGAAGGTCAGATATATGTAATAGATTTTTTGACACAACTTAATGCCATGTCCAATCATGGTGAATGAGTGTCACTTTTGACAAGTGACTGGCCTTATGTGCAACATTCGGTGACAAAAACCAAAAGGCTGTTTCTTTACAGGATCGTGCTTCTGTTTTAATGACGACGTGATACTCAACCATTCAGCTGCCAATTTCCCAAGTCAAACTGTCTAATTTGCATAGCAGGGAAAATTGTGGTTTTGTTTGCTCGCAGCTATTAACGCTTGCTGGATGTGACGGATATCTGTCTGCATGTATGACACGGAGTTCATGTGCTGCACATCCAGACTCCAGTTACGTGTTTGTGAGTATAAATGTCCATGCAATGCTGAGGTTCTGCTGTGGCACCACTTTTGGATGGTGAGGCTCCTCATATCCTTTCTTAATACGGTACACAGACTGGTTGCTGTGTCTCTGAGTGTGTGAGGAGCAGGTAAATAGGAAAGGATCTAAATTATCCTACGGCTGCACTACAGCATTCTGGAGCAACCCCAACACACAGATGCTGCTGCTGCTGCTGCTGCTTATCACAGTGCTGCAGTGTTAGGGAGGAGCTCAAATGTGCTCACAGCAGTAGCTTGTGGCAACTTCCTCCTGTCTCCAGATACTGTGAGCTTTGGTCACACACTCTGTGTGTCGATATGTTGGTTAATCCTCTTTATTAGTCAATAAAACCCCATTACATTTGCCCCAACAAGTCTGCAAGCTATAACTACAAGACTACGAACAAGTAACTTTTGTTGAGGTGAAGTAAGTCAGCACGAGCACCAAGCTCTACCACTGGGGCATAATTATAAACATTTGTGCTTTTTTCTGAAACATGACAGACAGTTGCATGTCACCTGGCTGAATTCTTCTCAGTGTTGTCAAGCATTCCAAAAAACAGCAATGCACACATTAGCATCACTTTTTGGGCAGGACCTGCTTATTAAAATAGAGGAGATGCGCATGAATCTACATTCTGCTCCTCGACTCATCAGGTTCTCAGTTAACAAAATGAGCTAAAATAAATGGAAAACTAAATAATTTCTGATGTAACTGGGCTGCAAGCTACAGTCAGTCACTCACCTTTGCTTTACTCACATAGAAACTCCTCTTTACCATCAGAGGGCACTAAATTTCCACCTGATGCTCTCAAACAGTCATTAGATTTTACATACCACTGGAATTACAGCTGATGCATTATTGATGGATGAGATTCAAAACTGCTGGGAAAGTTTTCAAATTTGGTCATATTAAGAATGTAAAAAGAAAATCCTTCTTCCTCCATCTACATTTGGAAGGAACCATAATGATGACTCAAGTCTGATGCAATGACATCCTAATTAGCCTGCTTTAACTTGCTGAATATGGCTATTACCTGCAATCATCCAGTCAAGGTCTGACAAGGTCGCACAGTTTTGAGTCTTGGTTAAAATATAAAAAAGAAAAAATCAGCGCTAATTTCGGGTCAAGAAAAATCAGCGGTGCCAGTGTTAAAGATTTCACACTGACAGAAAGCTGAGTGGAGGGTTATGTAAAATCAGGAAAGCCAAAAAAATTCTTTTCCATTTTGTGATATCCCGATATGTTTAATTTTTTTTAGATAATAGAATATCAACGATGTAATAATGAACAAAATTATCCGCAGAAAATGACCCAGAAGAACAATAATCCTTTCAAACCAAATTGAGTTACAATGTTAGAGAAGTAAATTTATATTTCTATTGTGTTTATATTTGTCTGATTCTGCTCTCATTAATCAGATCTGGATATTTATCTTTTTGAAACTGTAAGAAGCCTAATTTTTCACTATGTGTCGACTCCGGGGTAAACATACAATGAAGCAGATTAAGTGATCCAAAATTGCAGTCACTAAATGCATCACGTAGTGTGATCATTTCTTCTGGCAGTACAATCAAACCTAGCGCAGGGTTAATCCTACCAGCAGCGTACTGGACGTGGCTTCCTGAGCGGATGAACAGTGACAGATGATGAGTTTAGTGCCCTGAGGATTGCGGACAAGATAGTCAGTGATCTGCTATCAGCCATTTAACACCGCAGAGTCCCAACCGCGGCGGCGGCAGCCCGGGAGACCGACTCAGTCTGAGCGACTTGTGGAGATAATTCGCTTGGAGGGGGTAATATTGATTCAAACGGGGGATTCTCTGTCTCACAGGTTAACCTCAGCACTCCCACCTCTTCTACACGGACGCAAAGTCTGGAGGAGAGACATCTCCAGAATCGTTACGCACAACTTTTACGCACAGCCGGAGAGCCGCCGATGCACGGATCTCGACCCGCGGTCCATGTCACCTGCAACAAGGACTACACAACAACTTCTGCTCCCACAGGTGTGATCATTTTAAGTGTGCAAACTGCAGGGATGGATGTGACGATCCGCTCCGTACTCTGCTGAAACGCAGCCCAAACCGCACGGAAACAGGGAACTTGCTTGGAACAGCGAGCCGCGCCGGGTGCCAAAATGAGCCTTTACTGGCAGAGCTGGAGGATCTTACAGATAGTCTTTGCAACAATCACAGCAATTCTCACACAAGGTAAGTGACCTGGGACTAATTGGTTGCGTGTTGTGATGTTTTTTAAATCCTGAATACCCTCGTGGAGCGTGCAGCCTACAAGCTCAGCAGGTGCCAAAGTACAATGAATTAATCTAAATCCTCTGCGAACTGTCACTGCTTTGGCATTCACCGTCTATACTGTAATTAATGCAAACAGCTGAGAACAAATAAGCATTTTAACTGAACTCTCCATGTTGTGTACATGATGAGAGGTGGGCCTTCCCTCAGCAATACCATGCCTCCAGAAAAACAGCCTTCTCTGAAAGTCTAAATAATAAATAAATGTCCTCATTTGAGCCACAAACTTGCATCTTCCTCTACAGTGATACAGCTTTCCAGCGAGCCTGACATGAACATATGTGTCTTACTTGCAGCAAAGGGGGTGTCACAGCAGCGAGGAAAATATAAAACATTTAACATGAAATCAGTGAGGAGTAAAACACTTGATGGGGTTTTATTACAACTTGAGCCATGCCTTAATGCTCGGTACTTTGCCTCTCAGGGGGGAAGTCTTCGGCTCCCTGATGGCTGTCTGCTCGGACCCCATTTCCACACACTGGAAGGCAATAAGAAGCAGACAATCTGAATTCCCAACGTGATAACAAAAAAAGAAGAAGAAAAGCACATCACAAAGGCATTTACTGTAAAGCCTATAACTGCCTTAGATGGCCATTTCTAGGGAATTCGGGCTGGCTGATTTGTGGGGATAAAAAGATGACAAAAATTGAGAAATTGTGATAAAGCAGTCCTTTAAAGCAGCTTTAAGAGTCTCATTGGACATAGCAATCCCTACCAATCACTGCATAAGCTTAAGCCACCCCCGATCTCTTGCTCTCTTTCCTCATCTCCCCCACCCTGTCCCTCAGCACTCCAGAGGATTGCATGCTATATGATCAGTGCTGCATCATTTTTGTGTTTTCCTACGTTGTAAAGCACTTCCTAAAGCATGTAAGATGAGAATGTGAAGCTGTATAGATTGCTTTGACCTAAACTGTGGGATCTGATGTCTGTGAAGTGTTGTGGTCAAACTTTTATCCTGGGTAGTGTAGATGAGCAGGCCTGTTTTGCAGCTTTACTGTTGTAGCCCAGGTCACTGTAATGACATATAGTCAATGATACAACAAAACATAAATACTGAATCAGTGAGCACGCTCCATGAAATGCACCAACAATAGAGTTAAAAACAGATTTGCGTGAACTCAGATCTTCGCGGCTTTCCATTTCTTTGCAGGCATAATAATTGAGTCTTCCTCCAGTAATAGACTTAGCATTGAAGCACTTGTGTTTCTGCTATGTAATTTATCTTCCAGACCATTTTGGATCAGTTTGTCCTCATGTATGGATATCATTTGACAATTAACCACAAAGCTACAAATGGTTTTTATACTAACAGCTCCTCTTTCCTCTGTCTTACACCACCATTTATCTTCCAAGTGGATCCCTAAGTGTCAACATCAATACAAATCTTTGCATCCAAGGACCAATTCATTGATTAGCTGTCAGATCCTAATGAAAACCTTTAATGGTCAATTAAAGGTAGATGCATTTGAAAGGTCAGCAGATCAGAGGATAAAAACACACAGTGCTAACATTAGTTTAAGAAAAAAGTCTGCTTCAGCTGCATAATTAGTGTTATTAGCATCTAGGCCATTAACACCTTCCTATTTTTAAGTATTCATAATGAGCACATTGTTATGTTTGTGACCATCGTTTGATGATAAACTCTGAACAACAGCACGGAAGAGAAACTTAGGGACACAAATACGTCTTTTAATATCTCAACTACTGATTCCAATGCAGGCATCGTTGTCTTGTGTGATGCCATTGGGAATCGTCTCACTTCTGCAAGCTGTTTTGCACATATGGTAAAAGCCATTAGTGCACATTAGAATTCACAAACGGTTGCCCGGGCTTTGTGCGTTTTAATAGAATAATACAAAGATTGATTACAATTTAAGAAATAATGCTAAAAGACAAGCACACTGAAAAGCAGTTAGCCGGCATGCCAGTGAAAAGAATTTAATATGGAGCCATAAGACAAACTGCAGGGCAAAATGTAGCTCATTAGATCCAGCAGTGTTTTTATTAAAACTGGTGATGGGGAACATTATTTTGAAACGAACGTGCCTTTAATGAATAAAGTCGCAAGCCTTTAAATAAGTTAACTTTGTTGTTACTTACATAAGCCACAAAGAAAATCCAAGTTACAGTATTAAACTTTTAAGAAGTTTTCACTTTTATTTTAATGCATGACTGTAAAGCTCTTATTGGGTTTGTAGTTAAAAAAAAAAGATATTATACACATGAAAAGCTCCATTTTAAATGATTACATATCCATGTCAGAAAAAAATCCCTATCTGTAGTTAATTTTCTGCTATCAGTCAAAGGTAGTGATAGTTTCATAAGGTGTGGAAAAAACTAACTTGTAAATCTAATTTCATATGGAGAGCATTTTCATTTGGACACGGAGGGATGAAGAAAGATTTAATTAACAACAAAATGCTGGCATAAAGGAAGTCTTCTGCTTTTTTTCTCATAGAAAGCACTTAACCTACATACTGTAGAGAAACAAAATGAAATAAAGCAATAGTGCAGGGCACTGAACATGTTCTGTTTGCGGGAGAGCAGCCTCTGAGAGGTGGCTTTCAGAAGCAGTCAGGACATCTGCACGGCAACGCTGATGCTTTCTGACTCAGCCAAGGAGGAAGAGAAGCTCAGGGTCTTCAAAATGAATGATTTGAGAGACTGGAACAGCTGGTGCAGCGGATTTGCTCTCATGTTTATCAGATTAGAGTAGGACTCTTATCATGATAGAAGTTTTGCTTACATTGGATGGTTGTTAAATATCGAAAATATTGGCAAAGCAGAAGGGGGTGCGCCACTTAGCCTGCCATAAACAAACAGTGCCTGCAGAGTTTGAACCATATCCACAAATAGATTGTGTGCCTCATTTAAAGGCTCTCCTTCGGGTTTTATGAAATGAAGAGCACGTGAATTAACAAGAGGAGCAGCAATGGCCCATCAAATCCAACTGTAAAGGTGCGAGCTTGCATGTGAAGTACTTTGTACTGGCGGTGCTTTCTCCCTCCTAGAGACAGTGAGCCAGTTTATATGCAGTCCAACATGCTTCTGCCAACTCTGGTATTAAACAGCACATCTGTCACTGTGGCCACTAGTAGGCTAAGCCTGGACAGCCCAGATCTCAGGCCCCAGTGTCTGCCTCATACAGTGTGTCGCCCACTCAGTGAACATGACTGACACTGTTGTCTGCGTGTGGAGGGGATAAAAAAGACGCTGTTGTCTTTCTTGGATGGCTGCTGGGCTGACATGATTGTGACACGTACAGTATAGTCATTGCTGTGTGAACTGTCAGACCATCTTGACAGGCTCTTTGCCGGGTTGGATGACTGAGGATGAATAGCAGAAGAGACCATGATAGACGGACTCATCAAATGCCACCAGCGATGACGGACACGGCGGGCGAGTTTGAGAGTTTGACGTGGAAAACCCTCAGATCTTCCTCGCTGGATAAATAGCAATTAATAATGCGGAGACGGACATCACTCCACGTGGCATCTTCTGTCACCACTTTACAAATAAAACTGTCCTATAGTTCTAGATATGGTCTCTTTTCGAAGACTTCATGACTTTTGACAGTCGTGGGATTATAATTTTTCTATGTTTAATTTGCTGCTAAAGCTGTTTTTCACTATGCAATGCCACGCTTAGTGCAGCCTCATCCATTTTGTTATAATCTCCAGAGGAAACATCAGTGTTTTTTGTCCTTAATTCACCAAGTAGGGCAATTAGCCACCAGATAAACAGTGCACACTCAGGTCAGCTGCTATAATCTTCATAATTCTATCAAAATGGACGTTTAATGAGGACACATGACGGCTGGGTGAACTATGCTACACTCACCATCAAGCTTTTAAAGCAGATCACAGAATATTTATGCTGTTTGTTTTTAGTCACCGACATAAAAGGTCATTCTATACACTTGTGATCAGTATTTAAGAGTCAGCCTGTAATCCTTGTAATCACAGTGCAAGTATGTGATCCGACACAAAACAAGTGACGCATACGTGTCTTAATGAATAATATGACACTTTTCCAGATGTGCTTTCTGTTTTTCTCTCTATATTATCATCATGAAAATCTGTCTCCAATGTCCCTCATTTCTTATAATGAGGCTCTGCTATTCTGTTATTATTATTTTTTTACCAATGAGGATCTGCCTTCTGACAATCTGAAAAGCCATTTTAATCCCAGCTTCTGATGGCTGATTTCAACCTTGCGCCAGATGTATCAGATCCCACCTTTTCTCCCCATAGGAAAAAAGCAGCTCATCTATGAGGGAAGAGAAAGTGGGGCAGACGAACGCAAAATGGAAATATTGCTGTGCAATATTTGAAAGAAAAGCTTACATTTGGAATCACTTACGCATTTTTTAAGGTGGCAAACAGATTTAAGTAAGCAATTTCTATCAAATATGACAGTAATTTCTAATACATTTCATCTCTGGGACATGATAACTATTTAGATGTTGCACAAGAATTAACATGTGGAGACTGGACTCATGAAATGGACAGTGTAATGTAACTGTGATTCAGTGGGCTGATCTTAAGGAGAGCAAGGTCTTTTGCTTTTTTTAATTGAGTATATATATATATATAAAAGAAATTGTTAGTACCACTCAGAAAATCTTGCTCTTCTGCAAAAGGCAAACAAAGTGCAAGTGAAAAGAAAAGTGACATGAGAACTGCTGGTGTACATCCTGGAGGGGAATAATGATAAAGGACGGAAGAATTATAACCTCCCAAAGATGGCATAAAAAAATACAGGTCCAGGTGCTTCAGGTGGGTTTGGAAAGTAAAAGGCGTTTGAGTGTTCTACAGACGTAAAGAAAATGACACCGACCTGTGCAGCTTTCACTTTTTTCAGGCTTGTGAAGCCGACACGCACACTGACCTTTTTTTGGTTGTAATTTTTCCGTCTTTCTGGGTAAGATTTCATTTAGTTTTGTTTATTAGCTTTACATTTTGAGAACGCACCATAACTACCGCCAACATAACATATAACATGACAAAATAATGAGATAATGACCCTTCAACCTCCTGCACCTCCTTAATAACACTGCAGCAGAGCCAAAGGGTTCCACTGCAGCTCCGTGCAAAGACGAGCTGCAGCCTCAGAGACAAAAACACTTTTAAGTCTCTCTTGTTTATTTCACAGATGTGCTCTGTTACAGGCATTTTAAGGTTAATCTCATAGACCTTTTAGGGTAATACTTTGTTGTCCCACTCAGCTGATCAGTTTGACTTTGGCTGATCTTTGTGCTCACTGTACTTTCACTGTGTTTGTCTCTCATATGTGAAGGAAAATTCCCAACTTCACTTGTGTCCTTGTTTCAAATACAGTTGCTCAGAAATGTGGTGAACATGAGATATTCCCATGGCAACAAGCCAAGTGTAATTTTCTATTTTTACCTTACAGATCTGAGCAGTAAGGAATTGACTGACAGTAAGAGCCCAGTGCCTTTCCCTGTCTTCTTGCCGGTCAACTATGAGGTGCGCGATGCCGACTACCTCTTCCTAAAGGAGGCTGGCCAGGACTTTATGAGGAACTCCAGCATGCAGAGTCACACGCAGCCGTTTGTTATTTTAAGAGCCAGCCGGCAGCCTGCTGTCAACGCCAGCTATGGCCCTATGTCCACAGAGAGGTCTGTGCCTCGAGATCTGGTCCAATCTGTGCAGCTCTTCAACGCCCCAGAGGTGTTTACCTTTAACTGGAAAATCCAGACCTTCGTGCTGACGCCTCGGGTTTTCTCCTCCAAACCCAAAGTGCGAGTCCTCTTCTATGTTGCGGGGAGGGACTGGAACAGGGGGGAAGGTGCTGTGGACGAGCTACCGTGTGTGACAGTGTATGCTTTCTGGCAGACCCAGGAGGTGAGGGGTTCCTGTGCCATGGGAGGTGAAAGAGGGACCTGCATGGCCGAGCTGGCGCCTGCGCTTGGCTGGTTTGCTCCGGGGTCAGAGGGTACCAGCAGGGAGAGGCAGGATCCATCTGCTGGGAACCCGGTGGAGATGTACTACCAGGCTCAGCCCAAAGTCAATGGGAAGTGTAATTCTGTGGACGGGAGTCGCTGGGGCGCTTCACAGCAGCAGGCTGAGTATGTTCCTGTGACTCCCATGCAGAGGATTGGCAGCGTGCGTCTCCTGCAGGTGCCTAAAGGGATGGCAACGCTGTCTCGGCTCAAGCTCGGCAACGCCATCGTCATACGGACGTCCTCCAAACCTCTGAAGAAGACCGACATCGCCACCTTCTACATACTTATGGCCAGCTCTGCTCAGCTGACTAACTTCACTCTCAGGTAAAACACTGTTTTCTGTTTCCTCAGACTGCTCAGTAGCATGATGGCAGCACTGTGAGAGAAATATTGTCCCCACTTCACTGAGCTCTGTGATTTCAATGAAATTCAAATTGACTGGTCAGTGTGAAAATTCAAAATGGGGCCTTGTTCACTAAAAGTATTAGTTATCTTCTCTAATTCTTGCACAAATCCTGTGCCCTCAAAAATAAGGGAATATTGAAGGAGATGAGATTTAGAATGGATTATGGTGTTCTCTGAAAATATCATAGTGGTTAACTGTCTTTCGGGGAAACGGGCTAGGTTATTGGAGTGAACGCAGTCTGATGACATTAAGGCCTGTTTCAAGAGTGGGAGTCATCAAGGTTGATATGGATCAAAGAAAATCATGTGTAGCTTGTGACTCATTATTTCTCTGCTTTAAGGGAACGCTCGAGATCTGTGCTATATCTGTGCACTGCTGCTGAATGTATGAAGATCATGGGGATTACCAGGATAGCTCAATTTAATTTAAGGCTCTGTGCTCATTTTGCAATGCAGAACGTTCCTTTTTGATGGGAGATGAGAGCAGCTGTAGTACCATCTCAAAGAAACAGTTATTCCTCTGGAGGTCTCTGTGACATCCTTGGAAATGGAGGCCAATTTTACACGAATATTTTTAAAGAAATGCACTTATATATTTCCCAAGAACAAATGCATCAACCGCCTGATTTAATATCCTCTGGAGGGGGAAAAAAATACAAAAGAACAAAAGAAAGAAAAACAAGACTTTGTCTGTTCTCATGGCTTTCTCTCAAGATGACAGTGTGTTCCTCCCCTTTTCGAGGAGAAGTGATGCAACATGGGAGATTGGCATCTCAAAACTGGATTTAAATTAAGTGCTTCCATCTTGCTCTCACCATTTCATTGATGGTTTTCGTGGTCATCTGCAGCCTTTTGTTATCACCATCCAGACAAGAGATCAAACAGAAACACATTGCAGCAAAGTTAGATGTGTCGAGGTTAGCTGTCAGAGCAGACAAGCTGAGATTTACGCTCACCTGATTAGAGAATCCTTTTTAAAAACGATTATTATTCAAGACACTATCTGTTTTACTCAAAGTCAGTGAATAATGGTCTGTCAGGAGGCATGTCTCAGTTCTTCATTTGGTTTATTTGAGCATGTCATGAGTCTGTCTTCCATAAGTGATTTGGTGTCATGTCCATTAATAAATTAATGTCATTTTAAGGGGGAGCTTCACCCGGCCGAGTACTAAAAACGACCAATGTTGAAAGTTTCATATTGCAAACACTTTTTAAGATAAGGTATGCAACCTGTACATTTTTAGAGACCTCTAAAGACCAACTTTACTGTGAAACCATTTTTTTTTCATTTTGAACAACTGGATTGAAATTAAATACTGTTGAATTATGGAACCCGAAATTACATCTTGTATTTGCCCCCAAGCAAAATCTCATGCAATATTTAACATAAAATGATACCAGTGCACCACGTAGTACTTTAAGTATGGACCTGTGCACCTATTAGGCATTTTGTCATATTTCACTGTGGTTACCATGGTAATGAAATGAAACAATTGCTACAAAGATTTTCGTATATAACTCAGCATAGAATGAAGTCATCAAAAAAATGCCCAATAGGTGCATTCTACATAGCCTATACTACCAGTATGCCAAAATGGGAAGTTTTGGTCAAAAGCGTAAGAAGATAAATTAAGGGGCAGTTTATGTGTGTCCGAAATTCAAGTTTTGAGAAATCGGCACTTAAAGTTTATGATTGATGATGACTCATTATATAAGCAATCAAATAAAATAAAAAAACAATTCATCAGAAAAAAGAATACATGTTTAGGTATATGATAATTATCTTTTTTAAAATTTGACTTTTTCACCCATATCTATCATATTTGAAGGTAAAGCTCCCTCTTAATCTTGTCTTGCAGCATTAAGTGATGTCCAGAGAGGTGCCCTGACTTAAACTAACAAGAAAGCCTTTCAAGGCAACAGTTCAAAAGTGTCTCTGGACTGCGTATGACCTAGAGGACTGAAAAACTGTAATACATAATCAATATACTTCCTGAAAAAGAAACACTTTCTGAGTTGCTTCCGCCTCGACCTGTTCATACATGCTTCAGTGGAGGTGAGCAAGCGAGGAAACAGTCGTGGATCATTAATTCTATTTTACAATTCAATTGTGCATGCAGGAAAAGGTAAATATTGACTTAGCAGACAGCTATGCATAAATGCACTTGTCCTGCTAGTCAGATTTCAATACTTCTGCCAGATATTCACTTCTTTTCTGACACACCAACAGAAAACAAAGAAATCTGAAGCTGGAGCTGTTTCATCCTTCATATCATAAGTGGTAGAATTTCCAGGACTTTCTGAGAATCCGTAAATTGCATTTTAGATCAGCGTCTGCACGCTCATGTGCTTTTAAAGGTTAGACCACGCATTTGAATTACTCATCGGGTTTCCTTTTCTTCTTGTCTCTTTATTTTAGCTGAAGCAATGAAGCCAAAAAATAAATCCTCATTTCCCCTCCTCAGCCTGTCACTTTTAATCATTGCTGCTTTAATTCATTTACTCAGTCACACATATGGACACGAACAAACAGCTTCACTTCGTCTTTCTCCTCTCCTCTCCTCTCCTCTCCTCTCCTCTCCTCTCCTCTCCTCTCCTCTCCGCCCCCCTCTCTCTCTCCTCCTGCACTTTGTTGGAAGATTGGCAATCTTGTTAGGAGGGTTTATAGTAATTAAGCTTGTGATAGCCAATTATGTCTATACACTATGTATTGGTGACTAAACTTTGATTTTCCATTTTTTTTTCATGATACACTCAGTGCTCCTTTAAGTCACATAGTGTGTGACACAGTGCTTCCCTCCTTCAGCTTATCAGCACATTAACAAGCTCTGTGCATCCGGTCCTCAACAGCTGTCTGTGTGCTTTATCACTGTCTGAATGTCCCATTAGGCTTTGGCTAATACTCTCTCATCAGCATGATAAACCTGTTATTGATGTCTATAGCCACCGTCAAGGGACATACAAATTTCAGGTCGATTGAGAAAAAGACACGCCACACCTGTCCGTTCCAGCAAAATGAATCTGTCATTCTCAGCGAGGCTTTGGTAAAGGTCATAGATAAAGTGCTGTACCACTGTCATCACACTGCACAAAAAGGGCAATTAGATGAGCCTTTTCCTCACGAAGTTGGGTGGAATTAAGTTTTTCCCTTTCTTCTTAACAGCTATTAAAAGTCAGTGACGAGGCACAGTAGTTTGCCTTGTCCTAAAGGTTTTATTTAAAGGTAGCATCGTGGCTGTGAATTAACATTGAGCCTTTGCATCTACAGCACACTGTGTCAGTGAGCTTTTCATTCAGGGACTCTCATCATTCATCTGTGTGACAAATAGGGCTTTTACATCCATTTTTAGTGCTGTGGTGGCTGCCATCTGGCAGAAGTGTTGGCATAAACGTTTCCCCAACTCCCTAAACTGCCCCATAAGTACGATAAGCACGTTGCCGATGGCTGGCCATCAGACTGGCTAAACGGTGGACATTTGCCTGCATAATTAACGATTGCATCTGTTTCCGATCGCACGGGGGTTCACTGGTGGTACCGTGGCCCCGCAGTGATGCTTTCACAAAGCTAAAGATGGGAACACAAATTATATCAAGGAAGCAATTACAAACCCTATGTAGCATCTCGATGGCAGCTTTGGTGATGGAATGCATCTGGGCCAGGCTGTCGAGCTCATATGGAGGATGCAATCTATCTTCAGGGTCTTTGATCAAACCCAGTCCCTGCTTTATTGTGCTACATATGCTGTTTTGAATTGTCTCATTGTTTTACTTTCTTTGTTGGCCATGTCTCTGTAATCAGTCAATATATGTGTAAAGAATACTGCACCCCACAAAATAAATAAGGGAAGGGACTTGGCTGATGAAGACCAAGAGCCATCAAGACGTGCTTTGAGTGCATTTGACGGTGTGTATATGTGTCCATGTATTTCTGTGCCATGTCTCCTGTGTGCACTGTCTGGTGTGGTAGTATTTTAAGTGCGTGCATGTGCATGTGAGTGAATGAAGAGTATGTAAGAGGTGAAACAATAGTGCCACTCATGCCTTGCCTGGTCAGAAGTGAGATGGATGGTAGGTGCAGCACCTGAGAGCTGCTTTTCTCACACACTGTCAGCTCCAGTCTCCACAGCCATCCATCTTCTGTGCCCCGGTTCCTCCCCCTGCCCGCTGCCTCCTCAGGGCCTGCTAACTAAAGCCATGGACACTGGTTCCTGTTCCCAACCACTCACAAGAAAAACGCCTCTTCCAGTCACAGGGGATTTGTCTTTTTTTTTTTTTTCACACAAGGCGAGCTGGGAAAGACAGAAAAAAAGAGGGGGGGGGGGGGGGGGGGGGGGGGGCTTTAGATAAGTCTGCTTGTTACGGTCACTTTTATTAGTTAAACTCTGCTCCGCTCCGCTCAACACACAGAGGTGTTTCAGCACGGCACGTCATGTTATTCAGAAACCATTACTAGATTAACGGTCCTCCCAGGTTTTCTCATTAATGCACTAACCATGCCATCCTGCTTAGCCCATTGATTATGGCAGATGAAAGGTTTTTTTCCCCATTGAAAGCAAACTGCACAATTACACTGCACATAGATTTCTCTGCAGGCAGGAGTTTTGCAGTTTAAGACAATGAAATAATGTGTTGCTGGTTGAGCTAAATGTAAGCTAGGCAGTGCAATGCTGTAAAAAGCATGATGAATTTGATGCATTACGTGTGGATGGTGTTCCACATAGACTTATTAGAATAAGTGACTATAATGATGCTACTGTATGTGATATGTCTGTAAGCTATATATGAAGCTGCAAACGACTGGGAGCAAGAAAATTTGCACAAAAACTGATACATTTTCCCACTTTGTGGTGTGTGAACAGTTGCTACTGATCACATTTGATTTACCAATGCTGTGTGATGTGAAACCAAGCAGCGAATTTGCAAAGACAAAGAAATAATTAATATGTGGCATGTTATCTCCATTGTATTGCCACAGGTATTAACATAGCTTCCTTCTTTCTTGTTATCACCTTCATCCTAATCAGAAATCTGTAGCCTCTTACGTCTAAAACCTCCTGTTTTCCCTCTTCTCCTCATTTCGACCAGACTGAGTGTTTTCCCTCTCTGCTGCCTCCTGGGAACCCTCTGACTGATAACAATGAACTGGTTACGCCTTTGTGTTCTCCTCTGTCATTCATTCTAATGCACAGAGAAGCTAGTTTCATTTACTAAACTAACCGAGTCCACACACCACCAGCAGCATTTCCCTCCCTCTTGGGCTTCATTTGAGTGGACCTGCTCCGAGTTTTCAATTTGGAAGTTCGGTGTAATTCCTGAGATGTGGTAAAAGTGTGAGACAGCGAGCGTTTAAAGGCTTCGACTCAACTACCTAGATTATGGCAAATCATATAGCAAATATTCAGCTACATTCAACTGTGCAATCATCACCAGAAGGTTTTAATTTGCGAGACAGTTTTAGCACCACACAATTTCAACTTTGATCCCTGGGCGAACTGTGTTAATCAGATAAATCAGCTTCTGTGGTGAGCAGCTGGAATGAAAATAGGCAGTCACAGGGTCACGATGGCACAAGATTAAGCCGCAATTGAAAAGACACTGCTCATCCCTTTTTAATTGCAACCTTTCACCTGTGTGCTCTTTGCCTGTTTGAACACAAGACGAGCCAGATTCATTCATTTTGAAAATTGACGGATGTGCAGCTGTTTGCCAAAGCGAGGGCCCACACGGTACAAGCAAACACAAATGTGGAAAAAAAAAAAAAAGTGCTCACCGCCATGTCAACATTTCAATTAGTAAATAATGCATGCTCAGAGACTGTTTTGTTTCACTGTGTTGAACAGGGAGCAGTGTCTTGTCTTCTTTCGCCTGGATTTGGAAGTTAAAACCAAGGCCAAAGCAGGACAAGTGCTCAGATTGCTGTTGCTCCTATCATAGATTACACCTCCTCAGAGACTCATAATGCGCTCAACACGTGTGTTCATCTCAAAGATTCAGAGATAAACCACATCGCTTTGCACGCAGATGGAAACCAAAAGAATTACGCTTGGATGTTTTTCTGAACTGTTTAAGACAACTTGCCCGTGCTGCAGCTGTGTATTGAGCAAATCTTATTTGAGCATTACTTAAAATTACGGAGCAATGCATATGGATTTCTCTTAGTATGGCAGCAGATGGCTGGATGTTCTCTCTCTCTCTCTCTTTTTGCATTTTTACATGCATGCTTCTTTTGGCCTTTGCAATTCTTGCAGAAGAGTATCCCATTAACATTTGACCTGCTGCAAGCTGCTTATGCCAAGAAAGCTCAGCGCGAAAGCCTGTTCTCCTGTGTAATGCACACCGTTTACAAATTACAAGCCAAAAAAACCTAACAATTCATTAGTATATTTTACATGCCGAGAGCAGGATGAATAGAAAGAATTGTGCTTTCTTTGCTCCTTCAACTGCTAGGAGATGAGAGTGATTGGCAGAGCAGCATTCTCCCATAATGCACCTTGGTCATGGAAAAACCTCCAAAGCATTTTGAAGCTCGGTGACTTTGTCTCCCTGAATCAATAGAGGAAAATGTAATCCATGTGTGTAACTGTTTTTCCTGATCTGTTTTTTCTTTTTCCTTCTTTTCTTTTTGTTGAACCTGTTTAAATATTTGTATATATATATATCAGAATTGTCTTAATTGTTTTTATATACTTATACTATACATTTTCCATTGTCTGAATTGGTGTGCTGTCTTGACCAGGTCTTCCTCAGAAAAGAGATTTTTAATCTCAAGGGACTTC
Organism: Acanthochromis polyacanthus; assembly: GCF_021347895.1. Lineage (NCBI taxonomy): Eukaryota > Metazoa > Chordata > Actinopteri > Pomacentridae > Acanthochromis > Acanthochromis polyacanthus. Next base: position 28,433,274 of record NC_067119.1, on the reverse strand, counting down.
CTGGTAAAATAAAGGTTAAATAAAATAAAATTAAAGGTGGTGTATGGATGGCTGTATCACTTTTGACATTTTCTTACACAATTTTCGTTACTTTGTGTTTTGGAAATTGCTCAGTTTTTGGACTAAATCTGATGAATATTCAAGTAGTGGTTCAAATGAATGAATTACACTAGATCTATGTAAAATCTACTGCACACAAAGATGGGAAACTATACTGTGCATAGCAATATTTGTCACAAGAAAATTGCAAAAGGCAAAAAAGTAATTAGGCTGAGAAAACGGTAATTTGGTAAGTTGGGAACATTATGCCACCTCACCACTTCAGCTTTAGAAAAATAGCATTTCATTCCCTTGAATTCCTGTGGTTATTAATATGACACATCTTACATTCAACACATTCTTGACCTTTTTGCTTCTGACTTTTCACAGAGCATCGGTCAAGAAAGGTGTGACCTTTCGAACGGCGACACCCAGTAACTCTCTGCTGTGGGACATCACTCTGGATATGGGTGCAGATGGAGCCATCGCTGTCATTTGTCAGAGAAAGGCGCCCATACCTGGGAAAAGGCAAGTCTGATCACATCACATTATGTATTATCGATACATGTTTAACCCCCAGACTTCCAAAGAGAATTCAGAGAGCTCAGTGTCTTGACTGGCGCTATTCCATCATGTGATCTGCAAATCCTGCTAGTATCTTTCTCTGCACCTGAGGAGCACAAGACAAACCACTGTAGAGGTCTCAGACTGGCTTAGTGCACACTGTGCTGTGTCCTGGGACGACATCTCTTACCCTCTAAGCACAGGTTGGCATCAGGTGCTCTGTTAACAGGTATTGCCTTTTCCCCTTTATTGCCCACTTCTCCTCTGTACTTAAATTATTAAACATTTACCAGCTGTGCATGTTCCTGCATTCCCAGCATGCAATGAAACACATTTTAACCTATGACTTGAAAGATGACAGTGAGCCATTTTCAGAACAGAACGCTAAAACTATTTACAAGACATCCGCAGTTTGGTCGGATCAAACTCAGTGCTTTGGGCTACTACGAAGTACTTATCTTGCTCCATAATCTCATTAAACAAGGCTGCAACCTTTCTCCGACAGGCAGCCTCTCTGAGATGTCCTTTTAAGTTCAGCTCAGTGCAGCTTTATTTCATTGAACTAAGAGGAGTTGACTTCAATTAAGAGTTTAGTCATGGCGCGTGCCTCCTGAGATTATGAGACACCTGTTTATAAAAGGCATAGAGTACAGCAGGGGTGTCAAACTCATTTTGGTCCAAGGGCCGCATAGAGGCTAATTTGATCTCAAAGGGACCAGTAAACTTATAGCATAATTACCGAGAAGTAACAATAAGTCTAAGTTTTTCCGACGTTTTAGTGCAAAGGAGTATATTAGTACAAGTATATTAGAAAAATCTTTATATGTAATGAACTGTCCTTTTAAAAAATCATATTAGAAACAACCAGAGATTAAAGTAAGCGCAATTTCAACAACACTATGACTCAGTTTAACATTTATTTGTGTGCATTGTGCATTACAACTGATCACAGTGATTGTACAATGACACAACATATTTAGTCACAGGTATGTGGAACTTAAAAACATAATCCTGGAATTTAAAAAATAAACACGCTCTGCTTAAAACATCCCCCGCCTTATATATAGTGCCTCTAAGTGCAAGAAATAATAATATATACTGGACGATACACCTACAAAATGATACATCTTCACTACAATAAAAACAATCAGGTCAAGGTCATACAGCAAAAAAGGCAGATCTACATTATGCACAGGTGGCGTTGGTGCAATATGCATGAAATCCTTCAGGTGGTTTCTGAGATATGCTCCAGAAACAGAATGGAAAAATATTTGAAGTGCCTCACAATGACCTTGAAAATAAGGTCAAGGTCATGCACCCGAAAAGCACATCAACATTACTAACAGGCTTAGTGTGTGCAATATGAAGGAAAGCCTTCAACTGGTTTCTCAGATGTGCTCCGGAAACAAAAAAACATTTGAAGTGCCTCACAATGACCTTGAAAATCAGGTCAAGGTCATACACCCAAAAAGGCAGATCTACATTATGCACAGGTGTTGTGGGTGCAATATGCATGAAATACTTCAGGTAGCTTCTGACATATGCTCCAGAAACAGAATCAAAAAATATTTGAAGTGCCTCAGTATGACCTTGAAAATCAGGTCAAGGTCATGCACCCAAAAAGGCACATCTATACTATATAAAGATGGCCTGGGTGCAATATGAATGAAATCCCTCAAGTAGTTTCTGAGATATGCTCCGGAAACAAAATGTGGACGTACGTACATACGTACGTACATACGTACGTACGGACATACGGACGGACGTGCCCACGCCAATATCCCCCTCCGTGCCTACGGCCGGCGGGGGATAAAAAAAACTCATCAAGATATAGAAATTTTTGAAGTCCGTTTTCCACATCTGGAAAGTAATTGTGAACATCTAAATTAAGTCTGCACACCTTTAAATCCTAAGTAGCAGCTATTTTATACAGACAGTTAAGAAAGTAAAGTTGTCACCTGCCTTGTTTATATATAAAATGTAGATGTAAAATATACATAAAAACTACATACATAACATGGATGCATCCATTAGAAATAATATTCCATTCAACCAAACACTTTTGTAGTGAATCTGATGACTAACATTGAATTTCACAGCATTTACTATAGCAAGTTTTCATTTAGCAGATGTTTTTTTCCCCCTAGGGCAACAATGTTTAAAGCAGCATTTTACAGGATTTATTCTGGCTTTGTATTTGCTCCTGAAACTTGACATCCTTTAGCCTGCACAAGTGCATCAGTATCAGGGATCATGTCCTGAGCAGCAGCCAACTTCAGCATGTCAGTTGAGTGCTTATGTGTGAGCTTTGTGGGCAGTTTTGTTTTATTAATGTTCATTACTGAGAAAACTTGCTCACAAAGACAGGTCGTCCCAAACGTGCACAACATTTTTGCAGCCAGTGCTGTTAATTTAGGGTAGCCTGGAAGGAGATGCTGATCAAATGTTTCCAAGCCCACAGAGGCAAATCTGTCCTTCAGTTCTACATCACACTGCAAATCCATTATTTCAAATTGCATGTCAGAGGGCACATCAGAAGCTTCGACTGTGAATGGTGAGCGAAAAACTGCCAATTCTGTCTCGAGTTCGCTAAAGACCTGAAATCGTTTCTCAAACTCCCACAGCAATCCCGTAATCTTGTCTTTGTACTGGCTCATGTCAGCATTGACGCTGGCTGCGCATACATCTCTTAAACGGGGAATGAGCAGCGTCACCGATTGCAAGCAGCGTCTCTCACAATTCGAGCTTCAACTTGAATGCACGTATGCTGTCATAACACTGGGTGATCTTTTTTTTTTTTGCGCCCTTGTAACATTTTGTTCAGAGTATTCAAGTGCTCTGTAACATCAACTAGAAATGCAAAGTCCCGCAGCCATTGTGGGCTTTGTAATTCCACAACAGGTTTACCTTTTTTCTCCGATGTCCCACGAAGATCGAAGAAGCGCTTTAGCACAGCACCTCGGCTTAGCCACCTTACTTCAGTGTGGTACGGCAGGCCACGGGTGATGTTACTGTCACTGAGAAGGCACGAACGAAATTAACAGTTCGGACAACCACCTCCAAGACGTGATCCATTTTTAACGACTTACAGCACAACGCCTCCTGATGCAAAATACAGCGGAATGTCCAAAAACAACTCCCTCCATTTGCGGCTTTGACTTTGTCTTTAAACTTTGCCACAACACCCGCCTTTTTCCCGATCACTGATGGTGCACTATCTGTAGCCGCCAGGCTGACAGCGGTGGACCAGTCCATTCCGAGCCTGTCCAGCACCAACGACAGCGCGGAAAATGTCCTCAGCTGTTACGGTGTCTAACATCGGCACCGACTCAAGAAACTCATCTGTGACATTCAAAGTCTTGTCAACTCCACGAATGAATATGGCCAGCTGAGCGACGTCCGTAATATCAGCGCTCTCATCTGTTGCAACAGAAAATGCCAGAAATGACTCCACTGTGCCTTACGATTGCAGCCAAGTTTTAACGAACTCCCCCTCAGAGTACGGCTTTGATGCTAAATCTGTTTTGCTAGCAATTAGGTAGCTGGTTTTCACTGCAGCATCGCTGACCTCACGGCTCCGGATGGCAACTGCAGTTTGATCAAACAAATGCAGTAATAATATTGTAGGTCATAATTTTTCGAATATTTTTTGATATTCCACGGGCGAAGTCGGACCCCCCGGCGGTCCGATACCGGTCCGCGGACCGTACGTGTGACCTCTCTGCACACAGTATACATTACAAGTAATAGTCTCAACCAGTGTGCGGAGGGGTCACGCATAGTGTGCTGTTTAGCAGGCAAAATTTAAACCTTTCAGCTTTCTAACATTTACTAATTAACACTAAACACAAAGTAACTGAGCTGAAGCTGAGGATGTCATTAGTTTTGCAAAACCAAGCCAAAGAAGTGGGAAAATTAAACTTTTGACCTGATGAAATTAAAACACAGAATGTCATCAGTGTTAAGGTGAGATTAGAGTTATCTACCTGTAAATTTCATCCAAGGACAGCGATGAGCAGCCGAGATTCCAAATGCTTGGTGGTTGTGAAGGAAATGTCAAGGGATCATTAGAGTCTAAAGGATTCATCCTCTGAGGATCATAGATGTTTCTACAAAATCTGCACTATAGATGTTGGGGTATTTCAGTTTGGAAGAAAGTTGTTTAAAAGCAGAAAAACATAGCTTTAATACTACAGTGGCTAATAAGTCATCCAGTTGACCATTGGTCTTGAATGCAATATACATTCAGGAAACAGCTGTCTTTTCTTTTTTTCTTTTTTGTAATCCAAACTTGCCAGCGAACCCAAAACCGGATCCTTTGAGATTTAATTCAAACAGTAAGATTATGTCTGCCTCTAGAGCAGCTCCAAGAAATGCTTGTAAAACTAAAGCTCTAATCTGTGTGTGGACGGTAGGCAAGGCAGGAAAAGAGCAAGCAAATTCACAGGATGAAAAAAACACTAATAAAAGTTGAAACAGAATAATACATGAAAAGGTTACTTGACTCCAGTACAGGAACACATTTAAAGATCTGCAGGCTAAATGTGGATTTGTGTAACCCTGATTTGTCAGATTTTATGAAAAAATATCCTCTTGCTTTAAAAAGACACAGAACATTGATCTTATCTGTATCACCGTTATTGGTTTGACCTCATGAAGTTGTTTTTCCCCATCTTCCATGGATTAGGACATTGCTTATTTCACTTATTTATGGGTTAACATATTTTTTTCCTCAGCTTGGTTAATCCTCTCTAAAATGTCATGGAACTCATTGAAACCCTGGCCGACAGCATGTGCTGTCACACCACTGTGGGGATTCCTCTCAATTTTGCTTTCCTGGCTTTAGTGAGCGCTGAAACTATTTGCTGTATCTGTACATTAAAGCTTTTTTATCCTCTGTTTGCAGCGGCTTGGTTTGGATCTTAGTATTAAAGCACTTATACTCACAAACTGTGGGCCGCAAATAAGTTCAAGCATCAATCCCCTGCAAGCTTCAATAGAACAACAGGGGTTGTAAATAGCAGAACAGCATCCTCTATCTTATGGATATCTGTGTTAATGCCAACTTAAGAGGATATAGGCATGCTCTTGTGAGTCAAGCATGTCTTGTTTTGATACTTGACCAGATTGCGATTATGATCTTTTAATCTTAGGTCACTAAGCAATATGGTAAAATTATGAAATTACACAAGATCTCTGTCCTACCCTTTACAAAAGCATAATGGAAGTGGAAGAAGGGCACAGTCAAGGCCTTATGCGTGCTTTGTTGTTGAGTTTGGAACTTGATGGAGGATTAACAAAATGTGATTGCAGTTTCTCCTACTGTTGTTGCCTTAATGCAGAGAGGCGGTGGGTGTGCAGCCCTGTAGAGGTCATTTTCATGCAGTAAAGAGAACTTACCCTGCTTCTGTACAGCTCTGACACAGATTTATAACATGTACACACAGATGCATCGAGTCTGATAAGGTCCATGTGGTTATTTGCATGCTTATTGTGTTTTTGTCCACCAATATATCTTTTCTGTGCAGTTCAATACAGTGCCAAGAAACAAAAGCCAGGATTCAAACTTGGGCATGGGAGAAAATTGAATCCATGGCTAGGACACTCTGTTCTAGCTGGCATCACTCAGAGGCCATTATAAGTTAGCAAGGCTTATATTATTGCAAGATGCTACTGTCCTCGGACCACCTTTTATTCTACTCACATTTTACACTGCCAGCAACTCCAAGGAAGGGCCAGCAAAGAGAATTTCTGCTCTGTTGTTTTCCTGTTCAGTTTATGAAAATGCCTAGAGATGCAAAGCCCTCAGAAAAGCTGAAAAAGAGGGGATTGTGTCTTGTCACAACTAGTGGAATCACATCCCTCTCCTAAAAATGTCTCCACTTTTTATCCACGAGCTCAAATTCATAACATGTCACGATGAATTCAGAGCTGGACATCTCTGAAACTCCAGCCGCAATCTTAACTACTTTCTCCTTTTCTTTCATCATTTTCAACAATTGCCTAAAATTAAATAACTGCAGATTTAGCCTAAAATTAAAATGACTGAACACATACATTAAAGCATGTATGGTCTACTGGTCATTGCCAACTATATAACCAATAGTGCCTTTGCATCATACAATCACAGAGTTCTCGATGCTTTTTAAGCTGTCAATATGTCACAGTAACAAAGTCTATATCTCATCTATCTTTACATATTTTCTTTATTTTTAGACATTTACACATTTGTGGATCCTAAGGAGGGTCAACTCTTGAAAGGACTGTCTGCAGAATTTCACACAAAGTAAACCAAAGGAAACACCTGAAAAACAAATGCTTGCGAAGTGAACACTGGCATGTTAACATAGCTACGTTGTGCATGTTTGTGCACTCGAGTTAGCATAGAGCGGCTAGTGTGCCTGTAGACTCTCAAAGAAATGTCAAATGAAATGTCCACCATCCTAATTCAGTGTGTGCCTACTTCAGACTCTTTGGTCTCCAGTAACCATGACTTGGGATCTACACTGACTGGTCCTGTAGTGAGGGCACTGAGCCATGGGCTGTAACGCACGATACACTGCTAAATAATCACTGCATCTCTGACATACTTGTCTCTTCAAGAACTTTGTTTGAGAGAGGAGAGTTGGAGGCTCCAGTGATGAAATGAGCATCAGCGGAGTGGCTCTAAAGGAATGATTCATCTTTCTGCCAGTGATACATAATGAAGGTGTTAAACAATTAAATGCATTCCCAGCAGTCAAAACACAAAACAACATGCTGCTGCTTGCACCACATAATGAATATGACATTGGGAATTTGCCTTGTTAATCTTTTACAAACTATTTGTTGCTGTGGAATTAAAGGCAGGCATGTCTGTATTGTAATCACACTTTATCTGTCTAATTATTCCTGATTTTTGCTTCCTATTCAGGCTTGAAAGCAGTCTGCTGGAGGTACTTCAGATGGATTTCGAGGTTGAGGAGCTGAGCACTCCTCTTGAGAGTCAGGTGATCATATGGAAGCTGGAGCTACCATCAGCGTCCAAAGCTGTCGCCAAGACCGAAGGAGCCATGAGGATCTATACCACTCAGAGAGACTTTGTCGGCCTGGCTCCTCTTATAATGGTGAGCTCGACAGATTCATGTCACACCTAATCACCATAAAAACCACCCCTGATGTCACTGACAGCGATGTTTCCAATAATGCCAACACTTGGTCTGCATCCTTTGAGTGTTGGTGCATGAAAATATCATAAAATGCACTCTGCTCTGATCCATTCCTGTCTGGTTTGTATACACAGAAGGCTGGATATGCTTTGGATTGTTTAGTAAATGGGTTCTATTTTGAGCAGAGTGACCTTGTGTTGTTTACTGTCAGCCAGCTGATGTCTCGTTTCTGTGTTGTTCTGCTCTGTTCTAGCATGCAATATGTGGTCATCCTCTCCTCCTAACAGCTGCTTCATGTGCTTCTATTCTGGTGCTACAGGCCTCTTTATCGCCCTACCTCTATAATTAATCTATGATATAACCTCCTGTACTAATTACTGAACAGTACAGAAGTTTGAATTACAAATATTGTACGTGAATCTTTGTCACCTGGGCCACTGATCTCTTCCTGAAACACTGTCTGGAGGGGGAACATAAACTTTGGATTTGTTCAACTTCATATTATAAAAAATATATATTTCTAGTACGTAAAGTTGCCATGCTTCAGTTATACTTTAAGGGAGCAGGTTACTCATATTTCACAGGCTGACTGCTGCATTTCCATCATCCTGGTGTGTGAAGTTATGAGGATATGCTACAGTATCCTGATTTGTGAATTTGACATGGTTCATCTCTCACGTGGATTAGAAGTTGACCTCAGGCTGAGGGCCAAACATGAGGAGATTTGATGGTTGGCTCAAGGGGACATTAGCGCTGACTGATCACTCTTAGCCTTGCTCCATGAACTCTAGCCATTGCTGCTGCTCAATACTTCTAGATAATGGCAAAAGCCTCACTGACACAGCCTTCAGAACAGTGTTTTAGCTGGGGAAAAAAAGAAAGTTTGGTTATTTCAGCTTCATTTAAACCAGTTTTACAATCGAGGGATACATATCCATCTGTTTCATTTTCATGCTCAGAGTGGCCAAGTGTCGCCTTTAATTTGATTTAACTGATCATTCACGGAACTTAACTGAGCCGTGCTATACTGCTCTCATACTAATTCACACATGATACTCTATTATTTCAACTTCATTTGAAACTGTGTTTTTTTAGAGGACAGCACACATCCATCTGCTTCATTTTCCTCCTATGATTGTCCAAGCATGCATAATGCATATCTGTACAAACCCACAGAGTGAGAAGAGAGACACTCAGCCCTACGACAGCAACTAATAATTGTATTTATATCAATTCATGTAACATTAACTGGCCTGCATTCTTAAAGCAATTTTATCCAAAATGCTTTGTCTTTCATTCTTCTGTTTAAACACACACCTAACCAACAGCTAACACTTCAGACATGTGGACAGAGGGAGGCAGGGCTCGAACCATCAACCCTTCCACTAGTGAGCAGCTTCTTCCTTACTCTCCCTGCTCCAGGGTTCCATATTAGTAATACTCTTTTATAAAGAACAGGCTGTACTGTACATGTGTAGGGGCTATTGTTATTCTGTGTCTCTGGTAATTTGACCATGTTTGAACTGATACAGCATACCTCTCAGGGACATGCTTGTGCAGAGAAATCCAAGATTAGCTCTTCCTTCCATGTGGTGACCTGATCATCACCCTGCCTTAACTCTTCTCCCCTGCTGGCTTCCCAAAGGAGAGACTTACCTTCTTACCTGAGAAGTGCTGAGTCAGAGTCACACTTCGTCATCCATGTCTCCTCCCGTTTCTCCTTCACTTGCATCCTACGTCACACTGTCTGCAAGAACATTTATCTGTTTGTCAGCGTGACCACAGAGAATGTAAAACTAAATCATATGGAATTATTGTGTAAGGCGTGTTATTTTGATGTGCTAGCTCATTTTTCTTCACTCTCTCTGCAGGACAGCGAGATCCTAAACACCGCTGTGATGACCGGAAAGAAGGTGGTGATGCCTGTGAGGACGGTAGCGGTGGAGGAAGATGGAGTAGTTACAGATGTATCTGACTACACAGACTGCAGCTCCACTGATGAAGATGTTCTCAAGGTAGATTTTCCTCTTCTTCCTCTTTACATAACTCCCCTTACAATGCAAATAACAATGTCCTTCTGATTCATCATGTCTACTTTCTTTGGTCCAGTGGACTGTTTCATAAAAGGCTTTGAACTTGTTTCAGATTTGTTTACAGCATTATTCGACCTCAGTCACTCTGTGCTGCAGCAGTATTGTGTAACAATGTCCAGTCCCTTGTAATAAATTGTTACATGAAGCAATGTGAGTTGTTTGTATCTTGCCTGCCTGTCCTGATACTGGGGGGCAGAGGGCAATTTAAAGTGGTTGTTAAAAAAAGGGGGGCAAGGTTGGTTTCATGTGAGATGGGAAGGACAGCTGCAGACAAATAAGTTGTACCAAAGTCACTTTTGCTCTCCGTCTCTTTTCCACATGGTAAAACAAACTATTAGCTGGACTCCGGCAACATCAGCCATCAATCTCCTCGACAATGAACAGCTACTGTGCTACATTGCTCACCACAAATGACCTCGCAGTCCACCACTGTGCTCCCATCCCGTGACTTGTCCCTTTTATCCTGTGAACCTGTGCACGGCTGACTGCCAAAAGCCGGCTTTACTAATGAAATTGAAAGTCAGGCCCTTGGGTCTTGAGGTCAAAGGCTGTGAATATATTTATCCAAGGATAAACAAAGAATACCACCTTGCAGTGTACTCCAGCTCTTTAATACAAATTTTGCTGGTCAAATATGGGCCAAACTGTATAGATTATTTATACATAAGGAGATTCACTTCATAAGATATACTGTACAAGGAGTATGTGCAAATGGGTGCCACTCAAAAGGAAAAGCAGGATTACATAAAGATGCTGAGAGGGTGAATGTGAACTGTATTTTTTTTCTACCCTGTAATACAGCTGTTGTGTTGTTGTTCCAAGCTCACTGTAAATCTCAGTGTATTTAAGTTTTACTCAGATGTCTTTTCTCTCCTTGAGTGCCTGAACAGTATCCAATGTGGTAGAGATAACTGGAGAAGGATTTATCTAATTGACAGCTTACGTGACAAAAGCAAACAGAAACAAAGTTTAATCTGCTGTGATGGAAAGTTTTTTTTTTAAATGTCTGAGTGATGACAAGACCTACAATGTTCACAAACACTCCCCTTGTCACTCCAGGATTAGAGAACACTTGAACTTTTCAAACAGAGACATATACATAGATGTGTTCCTAGTTGATTAATCAGGGTGATTTGTGGTGTTATGTAGCAATCTAACTACCTGATTTACATCAAGCCTGACTTCAGTGCAGCACTTGAACTTAATTTGAACCTCTACAATAGTTATATTCATTCTGCATACTCATTAAAACTCTTAAGTTGTTTTATTTGCGCAAGGAAATTACAGTCACAGTTGTGTCAGTGAAGCGTGCATTTCATTATTTTAAATTTGTGCCTGTCTTTAAGTAAGTGTACCCAGTGATGAAAGTGAAATCCCTTAAAAAAACAAAAAAAAAAACAAACTCTTTTGACACCAAAAACACTGAGGGATATTCTTGGATGCAGAATCAGATTGTGACTGAGAGGAGTGGGTGGATGGCACATAAAAATGGCATTCCCTTCTAACTGGTGCTTCAGAATATTGTTTGAACATAGCCCATGTTAAGTTCAGTGGAGCTCTTGGAAGGTGCTTTTCTAAAAAAGAAGAAATGAGCAAACTTCCTTAGATCACGGATGACTGGTTGACTGTCTCTGCACTGAAGTAAAACATGAGATGACTTCACTGAAAATAAGTCGGTCCTTTTCTGTTGTTCCACGCTCGCATTGGAAATGTTCTGACAACCATTCAAGAGCTTTAGAGCCACATATTATAAATCTGCAGTTTGGATGTAAAATCAAGCATAGGATTATTTGTAGAGATGTCACTGCATCACAGTTAGCATCAAGGATGACGCATAGTGATGTGGTCATTCTAAAGCTTCAGCTCAGCTGGTGGATGACTGACGCTCAGATGCAATGATGACACAAGACCCTCTCAAAAATAGCGTGTCCCTGTGACAGCACATAGCCTGGCTAACAGTTACGTTCACCCAAATGAAAGCAGGAAACTGTTTGCTATTTGTAGTCCTCCTTAGGCAATCTCTCAAACTCATAGTGTTTTTTCCCTGGCACACAACAGTTTCACTGGTCAGTGACTGAATTTCAATGTTGTGGTAACTAATTTCTTTAAAGCAGCTAGGAGGGTGTTGAGAAGACCAAGAAAAATCTCTTGACACATGTCCCTAAATATCCATGAAATATTTGAACAGTTGCCCAAACTTGTAAAGGTCACCTTTGAAATTATGCTGTTATGAATGCACTTGGCTGTGAAGGACTGATGCTCAGCACTGCACCACATGATATTTTGATTTACATAAAACGGCAATGCTGCCTCTTCCTAACGCTTCGGACCGGTGATCATCGCAGTAGTTTATTACAGACAGCTGACATTACTGTGGTAACACATGCAGTGCAAAACTGCTGCATGGCCATTTGTTGTTGTAAGAATGGCCTATTTGTTAAAATAGCGACTTTTATGAGAATATTTGATTATTTTTTGTCATTGGTTAGATGATGAACACCTCCTTCATTGACAACGGTTTCATTCTGAGTTTGATATAGATCGTTTACAAAAGTGTACTTACACAAACTCTGATATTATCAGGGAAATTAAAATGATTAGATATTCTGATGGATTGTTTCCTTTTACTTTTATCTCCCGTCATCCAGGTGTCAGACAGGTGCGACTATGTTTTTGTAAACGGCAAAGAGACGAAGGGCAAGGTGAAGATGATGGTAAACTTTTCCTACAGCTACCTGAGCGCTCAGCTTGAACTGAACGTGTGGATGCCACAACTGCCCCTCCAGATCGAGCTATCAGACACAGAGCTGAGCCAGATCAAGAGCTGGAGGATACCCATCCTCACCTCAAAAAGGTGGGAGACATAACCCGTTTGCTTAACATAAACACCCCCTTTATTGGTGCCGAGTGTGTTTTCCAGAAGCATCCTTTAGTCCATACAAATCCAAATCATGTCTCTCTAAGGATTTAGTGGTTTGATTCCATTACATAATGTACTTCAATATCTCAATCTGATCCAATCAAGCAAAGAGACAGGGTTGAGTGATTGGAATAGAGCAGGTGAAAGGCATTTACCATGTGACAGGTGTGACCTGCATGCTTGCTTTTGTGCTTATGTTCCAGACCTGGCTGGAACAGTGACGAAGATGACCGCAAAGGGAAGGGCTGCATGCTGCAGTTTCAGCATGCTCTGGTCCGGGTGCTAACCAGTTTTGTAGCAGAGCAGGCAGACCCCCGGGATCCTCAGGCCTATTTCCTGGGCACTGATTGGCAGGTAGATGTCACAAGGCTGGTTCGATACTTCATGAAGGTGGAGGACCCTCGAGTGGCAAGGCTACAGGGAGGAAGGGTGCTGGTGGGACGTGACCTTGGAACCACCACCATCCAGGTAATAAACTTAACCAAGATTGACCCAAGTAGCCTGTGAACAGCTTCAGTCAGCAACTAATCAGATCCTTAATTAAATGAAGTAATTTTCTCTTTAGGCAAACACTGGTTTAAGAGGTTAGAAGGACACAAGGTTTACTTTGAACCCGTTAAACAAAACTTATCCAAATAATAATAAAAAAAATCTGAGACTGCAACCAATTTATTTTACCTGACATTGTTCTGTGACAGGTGTTTTCTCCACTGTCTGATGCCATCTTGGCCAAAACAACTGTCAAAGTCGTGGATGACAAAGTGACAATCACAGAGATGGGGGTCCAGCTGGTTACAGGCCTCTCTATGACCTTACAGCTCAGTTCAGGAAGCAACAGGGCAATCCTGGCTACCACAACCACACAAGAGGTCTTACAAAACCCCAAACAGGTAACATTCTATATATTTTGAAACATGTAGGAGAAAAACCTCGAGTTTCAAAGTTCAAATTCAATTTCTACTATTTTCTGTTCTTTTAGGAAGCTTTGGTCAGTGCCTGGTTACAGTTCAGTGATGGCAACCAGACACCCCTCGACATTTATGACCCAACCTACCACCGTGTGACGGTGACATCTCTGGATCAGGGGGTGGTGTCAGTGCAGGGCACACCTCCAGTTGTTGTGGCAGAAGGAGAGGGTGAGGGAGTCCTGATCAGAGTAGAAATGTCCATCTGTGAGGCCTGCCAGAAGTCCAAACGCAAAAGTACTGTCGCTGTTGGAAATGGCAGCCTCAAGGTCAAGTTTCAGGTGAACACTCGGCGGCCAGATGGCATCACCAGCAGCATCGACAGCAGCAGTGGTAGCAACAAGGACAATGGCAGTGACTATGGGAGCGATGGGGAAGAGGTGGGCAGTGAGAGGAAGCAGAGGAAGCCGTCTCAGGATCCTCCACCACGTATCTCAAATTCAGACCGAGAGGAGAGTGCCATGCAGAAGATCACAACCACCATCAAATCTACAGAAAGAACCTTGATAACCAGTGGCAGCCTCGGAGGTGTAGGTAAGACCAATAATTCAGGAAACCCCGGAAGTCCTACCAGTGTGCTGAATGTCAGCCTGATGAGCAGCCCCAGTGACAGCAGCAAAGGATACGGCTCGGACAATATGATAGTGGAGGACATGAGCAGTATAAGCTTTACTAGCACTGTGAAGGCCCCTGGGAATCTGGTAAACTACAACAACTTCCCCACCAAGGTGGAGATACCTGGACAGGAGACAGCCGAGGTAGAAATTGGTGGCGAAGACATGTTGGCGAACAGGCCTCTCACAGACTTAGAGATTGGCATGTATGCTTTGTTGGGTGTTTTCTGTCTGGCCATACTGGTGTTTCTGGTAAACTGTATCTCATATGTTGTTAAGTTTAGACACAAGAAGCCTCCGTCTCATGGCCAGGAGCCCACGGGGCACAGGCATGACTGGGTATGGCTCGGCACAGATGCTGAGCTGGTGATGAGTGTGCCAGGCAGCCCAGTCCAGCAAGACTCCCAGACTACAACCACTGTTATAGACATTGGGCCTGATAAGACTGCCTCTCTTTCCAGGAGGCCCAGTTGCTTGGCCTCTGTTACAGACTCTCCCCTCAGCTGCGTAGGCTCAGTCAGGAGTAAACCTGTGCACAGTGAGTCCCTCCACTCGCCCACCAGCAAGAGAAAGAGGGTTCAGTTCACCACCTTTTCCACACTGGAGCGTCAGCATTCGCCACATCTCCCGCCAAGAGAGAACGGCCATGGCATCCACTGGGTTGGGAAGGAAGACAGTTGTGGGGAGGAACCTCAAGTGCCCATCACAGAGCCTGGGGATCAGTTATAATACAGGACCTGATCAGACCTCCCATGTACAGTAGATGTGGCTTTGATCACCTCAATGCCTTTGTCAAGTCTGACAACTGTCAAAAATATGTGATTTTGGAATCGTCCTCCTCTACATTTCATTACCTATCAAGGCCTTTTACATGTACATGTACTGTATATTATTGTGAATATTGGAGAGTGGGTGTGTGTGATAATGTTTCAGATGGACAACCAGATGGACTCTTATTTACACAATATGTAAAGCCACCAAATGTTAATGATGCATGTGCATATCTACGTCTCTAAATTTTGCACTCACATGCTGGTATATATAGGACAGAGACACATTGAAAAATATCCCAGATTATAAATATATTGATTACCAGTTGTACTCAAGAACTCAGTCTGAAAGATATAGATTTCACCAGAAATGTGGCTTTGATTAAAAATAATACTAACTAAAATGGGTGTTTTTTTATTATGAAATATGAAAGACCCATGTCTTTGTAATTTTAAGTTGATTCAATTTTCATTTGTCTTTTTCATTAAAACACTATGATCTTGAATATTGCCTACCATTTGACTTTTCATCTGCAGTTTGCATGCTGCTTCTTTTTTTCCCCCCAGATTTCAATCCAGTCCATATCTGAGTGTGCTGCCTAAAGTACATTTTATAAGGGCAGCTGCAAAGACCTTTTATGCTGGCTTGTTTGTGCGTGAAATCCAATCATTTCGCTTTTCTAAAAACTGATGTGGCAGCATAAATACAGAAAATCCTGCACTACATTTAAGAGAACATCATCCTTTCAAAAAGTGCCAAAGAGCTATTTTGTCCCAGAAGAGGAAATTGTAATTTTACAAGTACAAAACAATTTCATATCCCAAACCAGTCAAAAACAATCAGTAAAGTTGTTACCCTCTCTTTTATTAAGCAGAATTCACCAACAGAGAATCAATGCTTTTGCTATAGTTATTGTAAACCATAAATAAGAGCCTCTCACCTTATTTCACATGCATAAAATATATTAACAAGACAAACAAGAAGTCCGACTGTAAATCTTTGGTTCAAAGTGCTCCCAGCATAATGTTTAATCTGGCAGTGAAGATAGAGGTGTATTGTGCAAATAGACCCTTGTAAAAATCATACATATGCAAAGTAAATACTCAGGTGTAATGTCCTGTTTCTGCAGCTGTACTTCCTGAGAACGTATACCGAGTAGGGTTGACTTCTGAGACCTTACACTCCGTGTAGAGTGTCCACGAGTCGCTGGTAGGTTTCTTTCTCCTGTTTCAGGCTGTGATGCTCTTCCACGTAGCATTTTCCATTCCTCACCACTCTCTCTCTCAGCTCACGATCTGACAACAGCCTCTGAGATTGATGCACAAATTCCTGGCAAGGATAAAGGAGAAATGAGTCTCATTTACTGCCAAATGCCACTTAAAGCTTGCCAGTGAAGGTGCCTGGAGATATGTTTTTTTTAAAGCATAAAAGATAATCCAAGGCACAAGAACAGAACTCAGATAGAAGCCAGTGCACCGATTAGGAAATACTTCAAAAGTGTCTGTACATTGCCAAAGGAAGAAGATATTTGTGGCTTCAGATCCAAATATAGATGTCCAATAGACCTTTTCAGTCTATCCTAATAGCTGTCACCTCTCATTTACTTCTGAAGAAAGGGAAAACCTGACTAAATAAAATGTTATAGTTAAACTAAACTGCCCAACAAGCTGGCAGTTGGTCATTGGGAGGGGAATGTGAGGATAAAAAAATTAACAATTAATAAAGGAGTATCGGTACCATCAGTGAGCGTTGACTGAGGTATGATGCAAAGACACAGCATCCGGAATCCTAGTGGCTCATGTGTTGGCCCGGCAGCCCGAGAGAAGCCTCCAACAAAATGAAGTCAAAGTGCCTCGAAGTGTTCTTGCAACATGGCAGCCAGAATTTACTGCTGCAGAGAGCCAATGGGCACACAGAGTTTTAGCCACTGCCAGTCAGCAGGGCACTTCACTTTGCTTCACTTCAAGTGATGTGATTATGTCTGGAGAGGCTCTTGGTAGGAAACAGCTCTTCTGTATGGCCATATGAGCGCTATAAATCCTCAGCAACAGGATTAAAGCTCAACCTTTGAGCGCAGCGCTTATAATCACTTCACTCTTAGTGCAAATTATAGAGCCAGGCATGAAAGGCCATTTTTCCTTTTAAAAGTGTACGAGTGCTTGTGTGTTTGGTTCTTTTGACACATTTCTTGATAATAGTGTCTCGCTCCACCAAAAAACCAAAGGAAGAAAAAAAAAAACCTGAAGGGAAAAATGTAAAAACTAATTGTTTTATTCATGATATTTACCTAATTTGTGTGCATTTGTCTCATCCTCACTCAGTATGGAAGTCTCTGCAGTGCTCTACTTAGTTTCATTGTGTGTTTTGTTTTATATGCCGGTGGGGACTGCACAGCCACCCATGGGAACCTCCTGTCACTGTGGGGACCAAACTGAGGTTCCCATGAGTACAGGCAGCTTTCAGAGGGTTTTATTTTGGTTTAAGAGTTAGAATTAGGTTAAAGTAAGGGTTAGAGTTAGGCATTGAGCCATGATATTTAGAGTACAGGCCAAAGAGATATGTTATGTCAATGGAGTGTTGCCAGGGGCATAGTGACACAAACATACTTATGTGCATGTGTGCAGTGTAGACAAAGCAGAGCAGAAAAAACACAGGTGAAGTGAAGATGACGTTACTCCAGCTGTCGGCAGCTAGTTACATTAAAAGCTTCCCAACAACTGCTGAACTGAATTAAACCAAAGGCAGACAGACATCAGCCCCATACGTCATAAAGTCTGGCCAAAAAATCATTATCAGCAAAAAGCTCCGATGTTAATCTGTAGAGAACAGCAACAAATGAAACAAACCATAAACATAAAAAAGAAAAAGAAAAGCAGGCATGGAAATCCAGCCGCTGTCATGTAGTTGTGTTTTTAAGTAGAAACACCATCAATCAAAAATTCTAAAAAGGTGTAAGTGTGAGACGCTGCTGGCTGACGATCACTCACTGGCCACCGCTCCTGGCTGACGTCGTAGTTTATCCAGCCCAAGTTGCAACCATCTGTGTGAGTTTCCTACTAGCAGCTCAGCTGAGCACACGTGCAGAGAGGACTTAACTCTGCCATCACAACAACATCACGTTACAGCATGGCGTCTTGACAGTACCGGGCTTAAGACCTCTGTCAACTGGCCTTAGCTTATATTGTTCTCCCTTTGCATCAAGCCTCATTAAATATCAGACTGAATAGTTCTCGTGGGGCTTCTCACTTTGCACTTTCCAGCTTGCTGCTATGTGTTGCATCACTATGTGGCTTCTTTGTTCTGCCTCTAAAGCCTGCACTTTTTGATTCTAATCTAAGCACCTGAGGAAACTAAAATAAAACAAAAGAAGATGCCTTTTGTTATCTTTTACCTGCTTAGATTAGACTAATGACAGGAATTTAAAGTACAAAGTTTGACAAAATACTGTGAAGTTGGAGTTTTTTCCCAGATAAAACTGTGAGACTTTTTAAGATACAGTATCCTAGGATAGGGAGCATACACATACAATACCTTTTTGGTCAACTAATGGTACAGGAGCAGCTGCAGCTACGGTATCACTTTATAGAGAGAGGTGGTGTTTATCGACTACAAAGCTTAGCAGGACTTAATGCACCTGTGGACCCGGTCAGTCATTGTATACCTGAGGTGAAGAGTACAGCAGGCCAGTGGCCTCATGCTGCACCACAGCTGCATTTCCTGGAATGTCCCTGGCCAACACGGGTACCCCGAGATCCATGGCCTGTGTGAGCAGAGATCATTAAACACAAAGTCACAGACCAAAGTTTCTTTCATTCTATCATTACAAGGACGAAAGCACCTAAGCACCTTGAAAACTGTACAGCCTGGCCATTCCACTCTTCAGTGCAGTTCACTTAAAGAATTAACAATCTGTATCAGCTAATACCTTCAGCAGGTTGTTGAGTGAAACATGCTAGCATACTATTAAGACTTTAAGCCTACTGTGGATTGTCTTAATTGGCTAAGTTTAAAAGAGATTAGGTGGATTTGGAGGGTTTGCTCACTCAGGAATGGAAAAGATTGGAGTCTAGCAATTAATTTGGATAACTGTCCCTGAAGTGGTCAGATAACATTGTAGCCGAGCAACAAACAGCGAGACAAGAGCAGCTGTGAAATATATTCACATGGTTCAGATATTTTTAAGGGGCTTTGGATGACAAATTCTCCTTAAATACCTTGATGAATCAAATTCCCGTACTAAACAATTTGCTTAAGTCTGAAAATGCTGCTGTCTAATTACTCATAAGCCCCTGAAGATGTTTACCTCTAAGATGGCAGCTGACATGCCCTCAGAGACAGAGCTGTTGACCACAGCGGTGCACCTTTCCATGGCAGCATGGAGCTCCTGTTGGCTCCTCTCCTGGGCTAAGAAAACCCCTGCTGTTCTATGGAGGCAGTAGCAAAGCTCAGTTCTGCGTGACTCAGGGCTCACAGAGGCGTGAATGATGCTGAACAGCAGCGACAAGCTTAGGGTAAGAAACATGGCTGCCCTATGTGTGACATGCACGGAGCATCCAGGTAAAGTCTTAACCAGAGAGGGCAGCTTCCTGCTATAAAGTTGTGGTAAAGGCCCTCGGCGGAAAAATGAAAGATCAGCCACGAGTTCAGAGTGGGAGGACAGAATTAAGAAAAAAGGGAACAATGAGATCTTGGCATGCCAAACAGATTTGCATTCCACTTACATTATGCTAAAATATATGTAAGCTATGTTTGGTTAGACGTGTAATACGTGTGTACCGCATGATATAAATAGAAGGTCTTCAAAAGGAGCAAGATCATGGCAATTACACTGTCAGATCTCTCTAGTTTTCTTTTAATGCGATAATCAAATGACAACACAAAAACAAAACATAGCAGATGGCTTACCTTTTGATAACAGCTTCTACTTCGGCAGTAAGCACAGGATCAATCTGGAAAAAACAAGTGAAAGCCCATTTCTTACTGTGAAAAGCTGTGTTTTCATCAAGGATGCCAGCAATGACTTAATCGGCAGGATAAAACAAACAATGACACAATTAATAATTTCTATCATGAGAAAATCATTCTCTGAAATCCTGTATTTTCAGAGATTGGGGTCAGGGTCGGGTGGGTGGCCAATCTGATTAATTGCAATGTGGGATTTGCGTGCATTAGTCTGCACAAAGAAAAGTCAAAGCATAGCAATTTGGGTCAAAGATGCTACCAAGCAAGCTGCTACTATTTTCTCTTCCATTTTTATGGCTTATGAAATGTCTTTATCAAATTTGCTTTAAAGAATAAAATGCATTAAAGTCAAAGAATCTGAACTGAGAACAGTTTTGTCCCCTGGTGTAATCTGGGATTTAGCAGTCATTGTAAAACCAGCAGGGGATAGAGCATGATTGACAAACAAATGATTTAAGCACAGACTGTGCACTGTCCGATAGCAAAGTCTTCATAACGAACAGAAACAGGACCAGTCAGAAGAGGAAGGCAGGCACTATAAATCATTTGTCCAAATGAATCATATTTTCACTGCTTAAAAATAGTGTCAATGTAGTCTTATGTGTTTTCTTATTTTAAGCAACAAATCTGGTGTAAAGCCGGCCAACTTCCTGAGCTGCACCATTACATTTTTAGAACAATCCTTGAATTCATTTCACACAGTAATAATACGGCGGATGATAAAGCTCCGTCAGAGACGAGTCAGATGTGTCATCGCTGACAAACTGACCTGAATTTTCCTCTTAATGACAGATGCTGCACAGCCAGAGCGCTTATTACTTGAATGAAGTAGCTGTGGATTTGTAGAATGTCATGACAGTCTGAGTAAGGCATGTCTCATTCTACCTCCAGCTCGTATTTTTAGATTATACTTTCACTTCATTTAATCTATTCAGTGCTGTGTACGTTTAGCCAAAAGAGTCATCCAATAATAAAGACTGGGGAAATGTGGCGGTCATACAAACACATGTTTACTGTAATAATAATAATAACAGCATATTTTCATTTTCAGACAAACAAACACGCTTCCTCTGTGATTCAGGGGTGTCGAGATGAATCACACGTCTCTGCTTCCACTGAACCATTTCATCAAACAACACCAAAGCATAGCGAAGCAAGAAGCGGCAGTAAGACAGTCTATAAGCCCCTGGCCATGTCTAATTGAGTTGTTTTTCCAGCAGAAACTAAAGCAGAACGTACCTTTTGCCTGACACCACTGTTTGAGAGAAAGAACAGACGCTAAAGTACTGTACATTGATGTCATATCAAAGCAAGTCAGGAGCATGGAAAGATGAAAACACGCATACAGAGAAATCATTGACTGAAAGATTGGAAATGAAATAGGAAAAAAAAAAGAACAGAGCACCGAAGCTGCTGCTGGCCAGGATATCACTTCCATCTGCAGGACTGGGAAGACAGAAATTCTAACATAAAAGTGCAATCAGTTTAAAAAAACTTTCACAGTAAATGTTAGGTGATTGTCTTGCTGACAGTCGGACTGATTTATGAATATTGTAAATCATGGCAGGCTGTGAGAGTTCAATTGCATTTGTTTTTTTTTTTATTTGACTTGCTTGACATGAAGCCGCATAGCCTGTATATGTGCAGTTAATGTCTCGGGGGTAGATACAGGACAGAAATATGATGTCGTGTGACAGGGCTACAAACTGCCTTGCCTGTAATTTATACCTGCACATGTGCAGATACGTCCTCATTCATGTGTATTAAAATGAGGCGGCTCTGTTCCGGTCATTACTCAAAGGCAAGTGCTAATCTGAGGAAGGCAGTGCATCAGTATATCAAGTAGTGAGACGGGTAGACAGCAACAGAAACACTGCTGCTGCTGACCCTTGTCTGGTTTGCTGAAGACATTTCATTGCAGCGCTGGCCGTTAATTCCAGCTAAACAGCTAAAGCCTGTATCTCTGCTACATCCAATTAGAGCCTGTCTAAATTCCCAGGGGAGGTTTTCTGGGTAATTTCAGCAGCACAGACAGTCACGGTGCAGAGGTAGATACATGGCAGGTATGAAAAAGCAAAAGAAGACTTGGTGTATAATGACTGTGTGCTTACCTTTGGCCCAATAATGACCAAAATATTCAGCAGATCCTTACAATGCCACTCTGAAAGACACAAAATAAAACTGGCACTGTAAACAAAAACAGAAAATGAGCAACAAGAGATTTCTCCAAAGCAATAGAGCTGGTTTTTTTTTTTTTTGCACAGAATTCCTACAGATATACTTGTTTATTGCACCACATGGTTTCATTTTAAAGCACACAAATAGTACAGTTGACCTCCAAGAAACAACATGTTAAGATCCCTGTACGTGGCTTGTCTTAAAATTATTATACAATTTGACGCCCTCTAGTGCTGTCTTATTACCACAGCTATAAAAGCCACATAAAACACAAGAAGATTTGAAAAAGGAGCCACTCGTCTCAATCAGGGGCAAATCTAACAGCTGAAAATATTTGATACATGTAGGGCAAAATTCAAAAAAAGAAACAAATTAAAGGAGAGACTCAACAAGAGGAGCTGTCTGTGGGATCTCACACACTCGCCCACATAAATTTTCAATTAGCTGAAACTCAACTGAAATCTAACATCATTCCTAATTGATGAGGACAGTGTCTCTACCACAGAGTACTACGGAAATACAGTCAGAAAGGCTTTGTAATGAGGGGGTTTCCTTCACATTAGGTTAAAACTGCCTATAAAAGCTGACAGCTGCTATATTACTTGACTTTGCATTTGTTTTTTATGGTTTCCACTGCCAGCACATACATAAAATAAAACATTATGAACCTTATGGTTTACCTGAAAACACCTCCACCAAATAGAGGGGGTCCTTAACTCTTCTGAGGCCACAGACCAATAGGAAGACACGCAGCTCATCCACACGCTCACTCTCGACACCTGGAGAGCAGCCAGATGCACAGAAAGACAGGGCCACAATATCAAAACAGTGCATAATGAACATCCCAAGTACATCAGCAGATAATGAAAGCAATACATCACCCAAGGTCATGAGGAAAATAAGACAGCAGTGACTAATGTGCTTGCACAATTCTGTGATCAGCAGGGAAATAGTCTGCTGGAAACACTGGAAGGTTGCAGCCTAATCAGAGTGTAAAGCAGCATTATAACTACAGCCAGAATGTTTGGGTGACAGTTTGCTCACGGACCAGCAGCGGACACAAATGAGCTAACCCGACATCATGCTAACAACACAACGTTTAGAGAGCCCTGCTTTAATTGAGAGGCAGGGCCATGCAATCGGCTCTTTTCCCAGATCATCTCAGGTCAATCCAGAGATTAGTCAGAAACTGGCAGGCACACAATTCTGCTAAATGCAAACAACCGCTGAATGACACCTGACCCTGCAAAGGCAAAGGATGAAAGTCCTGACCCTAATAACGCAGACCCACAATGAAGGGAAGTGCGCAAACAGTGGCTTGTCAGTCTTCTTACCGATAAAAGAACCTGATATTATAATGTTTAATTACGCTGGATTGTATCCACTTGTTTACACGTGTATCCCTAGCAAAGCTGTAGCAGAATTATCTTTACAACTGCCTAGTGTACAGTTGCTCAAAATGGCAACAGACTGTGAGTTTATACCACAAGTAAACTATGTTAGTTTACTGTGTTAGCATGCTAAACAGCTGCCATTTAATGGTGATTTGCCATTTAGGTTGATGAGAACATTTGTTTTCCAGGTACTTGGTCACAAAAGAAAGCACTAGACAAACTGGAATTTTGATCTGATGATGGCACGGAGTAAAGGTTAGGGGATAATGTTTATCCTGAGAGGAACTAAGAGATTATTAAAGTCAGCATAATAGATTTGATCCTCTGGGGACCATGAAAATGTCAAAATTTAATGACAATCCATCCAAAAGCTGGATGGACTGATAAATGATATAAACAGAAAGCCTCAGGAGAAGAAAAGATTTAGACTTTATAGCAATTTTACTGCCATTATGTGTAGTTTTTACATTGCTTGAGAAGACAGACTTAGTTTTATGCGAACTTAAAGCAAGATTAGCATCAAGGCAATGCCTGTTTAGGTCTGATGAATCAATGAAAGTAATACTTAATGCCAACAGCCTTTGATACATTGGGGTAATTTAACATTAGGTTTCCTTAAGTGTCAGAAAATTAGTGTTTAATCTCTGACCTTCTATGGATGACAATGAGCCAAAGGGAAAAATCAACAGCGTTGAGATAGTTCTACAGGCAATAGTGCAAGAAATGCACTTTGTGTCAAAAAGTGGGAAACAAACCATTTGGAAAATAATAGGACAGACAGACTCCAGCACGTGCTTCTAGCACAGTGACAGTCGAGTGAAATCCCCTGCTGCCAGATAAGTCCAGATCAGAAGGATGAAGCAGCTCTTTTAATGCTATTAAAGAGCATCTTAAAATGACAGTGTGGAGCCTGGGCATTGACCCTGATCCTAGAAGCCGATTGTCAAAAAAAGCTTACATCTGTGGGATGTATCAAAGTTCCTTGCATTTTTGGCAATATGTGAAAACATGTCAGCTAAGTTAAACATCCCTGTCACTACTTCAGAACAAGGTGCAGGAAAATAGTGTAGGATAGCTGGAGTCTTATCAGAGCACAGACCTGTCGAAACGAGGAAGAAATTCAAAGAAATACAAAACCTTTTTTGGATCTAAGACATAATTCATCTTTCCTGGGGGAAGAAAAACAAATTGTACAAATCATCTGTTGTGCCGGCAGCATTATTTTCTCTTTTTCTCTGAAGTTCTATGTGAAATATATTTTGTTTGTTTGCCTTTGATTTCAGTAGGCCACTCTGAGCAACCCCCTAATGCTTTAATCAGTATGTGTGCGTGTATGAATGTGGGAGCACATCTATCTGAACAGCTCCTATTAATCTCTTGAGTGGTACAGGGTGACACAGAGAACGGAGTCTGCAGGGAGTCGACAAAACAATGACAACACCACCTAAACACAACTTAATAAAGAAAATCCCATTTATTAACAAGGCCACACAGTTGAGACATCAACCACTCAGCCAGAACATTAAAACCCCTGACAGGTGCAGTGAAGGACATTAATTATGTTGTTACAATGGCACCTGTCAAGTGGTGGGATATCAGGAAGTAAGTGAACAGTCAGCTCTTGAAATTGGAAAGAGAAAAACTGGGCAAATGTAAAGCCCGACTCTGACAAGAGCCAGATTGTGATGGCTGAATGACTGGATCAGAGCATCTCTAAAACTGCAGATCATGTGGGTTGTTCACAGTGCACAGTGATTAGTACCTGCCAAAAGTGGTCCAGGGACAACTGGTGAACCGATGACAGGGTCATGGGGAACAGGGATCACTTGTGCATGTGGGGAGTGAAGGCTGCCTGTCTGGTGTGACCCCCGGAGAAGTCACTGCAGCACTAATTGCCGAAAACCTCCATGGAAATCATGACTGAAATGCGTCAGAACATACTGCATTGCAGCTTGCTGTGCAGCTGCAGATCACATAGAGTGCGCATGCTGACTTCTGTTCACCACCTTCAATGCACATGTGTCAGAACTATATGAAGGAACAACAGATGAAGCTGTTGATGGTACAGTTTTCGTCCCAGTGAGCAAATACTGTGAACCTGCATGCACAAGAGCAGGGCATCCCATGCTCTGGTGGGAAGCTCACTGCCACACTGCAGAAAATGTTCAGGAATAGTTAGAAGAACATCACAAATAATTCAAGCTGATGACTTGACTGAATCTGATCAAGCATCTGTGAGACATGCTGGAGAAGCAAGTCTGTAAAGGACTTAAAGGATCTGCCACTAATGTCTTGATGCAACAAGACACCTTCAGAGGTCTTCTTCAATCCATGTGTCAATGGGTCACAGCTTTTTGAGGAACTATCTAATACACTCAACAAAAACAGAAACACAACACTTTTGTTTTTGCTCCCATTTTTTATGAGATGAACTCAAAGATCTAAAACTTTTTCCACATACACAATATCACCATTTCTCTCAAATATTGTTCACAAATCTGTCTAAATCTGTGATAGTGAGCACTTCTCCTTTGCTGAGATAATCCATCCCACCTCACAGGTGTGCCATATCAAGATGCTGATTAGACACCATGATTAGTGCACAGGTGTGCCTTAGACTGCCCACAATAAAAGGGCGCTCTGAAAGGTGCAGTTTAATCACACAGCACAATGCCACAGATGTGGGCAAGATTGGTGAACAATATTTGAGAGAAATGGTGATATTGTGTATCACCATTTCAAAGTTTTAGATCTTTGAGTTCATCTCATAAAAAATGGGAGCAAAAACAAAAGTGTTGCATTTATATTTTTGAGTGTATTAGGCAAGTGTTTTTTAATGTTGTGTCTGATTGATGTATTAAGATATTTAGCAATATGTCTCAATTTTAAAGAGGTTTAATAATCAGCACTTCTATCCTATATGCATTTTTTTATTGCAGCCAACCAGTTACGATGAGAAAACACTTCGTTCGCAGCCCGCAGGTGAAATATGAGGTCAGACTAAATGAATTATACACTACAGACTCTGACATACTTGAGTCAACATCTGTGTGGAGAAACCAGTGAGGAAATACACATCAGAGAGGCAGAGGCTCTCACTGCAAAGCAGCACCTCTAGTCAAGACAAACACTGTGTTGAACAAGCAAAATCGTAGTATTTGTGCTGTAGTTGGATACAGTTCTACAAAATCTTCAACTGTGTGCTGGTTGCAGCACTGAATTTCTATCGTGATATTTTAAAAACTGGTCTATTTAATGAGCCTTCTTGAAACTGCAGAGAAAAATAGCCAATGTAAATAAAAAGTACAAGTGTTGAGAAAGAATGAAAAATTATATCCATGTCAGACTTTACATTCTGGGGTAAGTATTTGCATAAATGTGCTTCAACATCTTTAGCTGTAAAATCACATTTGTTTTGCATATAGAGAAGCTGTAATTCATTCACACAAATTCAACTTTTTTGGTTTTGGTAAAAGTGACATTTAAAGCTGGCGGTGTAATGACAAAGGAACATGAGGCTTTTCCAAGGATGACACTGTTCCTCATTCATGTTCTTCCACTTTAAAATGATAACAGGTGCTGCACTTTTAACATCTGCTCGTCCTTAGATTGTTAATTACTCTGACTTTACTGAAAGTGTCCCGTGTAATTTATTCAATAATTACGCTATTCCTTAAGGATCAAGTGACTGGACAACGTAATAACAAACTCTCTGCTTATTCCCTTTCATCCTTCAGTGATTTAAAGTATCGCTGCTCATTCTACAGTGCTGTACTTCATCTATCCCCTTAACTCTACCTCACTAGGCACACAGCAGGGGCCAAAAACAACAAACAAACACACACACACACACGCACACACACCAAGTGGCTTTCATGAACTGACAGCCTCTGGATTTCAGTGCTGAAGTCTGTGCCTTTGGAGAGTACATGACATCCAAAGGGTAACACAGAGATACGTACAGTATAGTCATGTATCTTCAATCAGGTAGGAGGATTGCTTTGCCTCTTTTATGTTCACCAGAGGAGTTTCTTTTCACAGCACTGGGCCACACAGAACGCATTCATTCCCAAAGCTCCACATACCTTTGTTAAGCTAGCCTATACACAATATACTCTAGATTTTGCAATTTGGTGATGATTAATTTATATCACACCAGATGGGGGGGGGGGGGGGGGGGAGTGCATCAATATGCAGCAAGATCTGGGAGGAGAGAATACACACATGGGATAGTGCCCCCTGCTGTGCTGGGAGTGTGTGTGGAAAACAAAGTGGGGATGCGAGTTGGCAGGAGAGAATACAGGTTGGCTGCAGGAGTCACTTCTGCCAAACTGTATTGTTATGTTTGAAGACATCTTAAAATATGAGCCAAGTTGTTGACACTTATTATTAAAGGCGACAAAGCGGGTCATCAGAGTGCAAATGGAAGACATGGAACATCTGATCTGGAAGACAGCAGAAAGCCCAAACCGCCCGATGACAACCGAACAACAATGCTTAAAATGTCAGTTTTATGACAACATAAGCACAGTTATTTTCACAAAAGGATATTTAGAACTATTATGTATAGACTGAGGGGTCAGTTTATTTGACAGAAGCTCTCTGCCTTGGAGTCACAGTCAGTAGTATTTATTACATATCAAAAAATAAAATCCAGAGGAGGTGCTATCTTGTTAAAGCACTGTGGTGATAACATTGGCAAGAACAGTATGATTTTTTTTTCCCCCAATATGAAATCCATCTGTCCCACATCCACAAAAATTAACACTGACAAATCACCACCATCAGCCAGCACATATGCAGAAACTGGACCCCTGTTTACAGCTCTCAAAAATAACTTTCAGTCAGGTTAAAGAGCTTTCATCGAGCCTGAGTCAATGTACAAGAATGGTGGCTCCTATTTCAAGTATAACAAATGGAGAAATGACTGAGGAAAATTAGTATTACTTGCGCTGGTTGTGAAACATGGTGATAAATGGCCCTGGGCTCAAGAGCTATTAATCAACTGTTCCTCTCTGTACTCAACGGCGCTCTCTATGAGCACTAATGTACTTGGGATGGACATCATCTTGCAATGTCCAATTTAAAGTCTAGGCTGTTTGTGGAGACGAAGCTCAGTGCAGTTTTACTGAGCAATTCAAATGGGAATTGGAAGACCAGAGGACAGAAGAAAAAAGACTGGATAAGAGGAATTCTGTAAACAGAGCATAGAGTAAATTTATGCTCTGTTATTGCCAATTTTCAGGTTGAGGGTGTATAAATGTATTCCCTATTGTGCTCCCAGTGGTGGCTCCACTGCACTGCACTAAACAATCTACTACTAATACTGGAGGTTAGAGAGAAGGATGTATTCTAGAATGGCAGAGGTACAAGTACAAGTACAATGTTGCAAATGGCTACACAATGTGGCACACCTGTGTACAGATAGCTGAAATGACACCACTTGCTATGTTATTTATTCATAAAGGGGCTTAAATTTCAGTGTGCAAGTACTTCTCTATTTTACTGCATCAGACAATGCACTGAGCATCTATCCCACTAAGATTTTGGGGACGTGCACACAACTATCGCTGCAATAGTTTGTCGATGTAACTCTAATAATTTAATCAGATGCTACTGTCAAATTTATAATATTTGGACCAGAAAAAGTCAAGAGCTGATCAAAATTCTATTTGAGAAAAACAAGCTGCTGTTAAAAAAAAAGCAAATTATGACAAATACAAACTCACAATAATTTCAATATTCACCATTCAGTCCTGCTACTAAAGGGTTAGTACACCAAAAACATAAATGTTTTAAAAAAGAAAAGCCAAAATGTCAAAATAAATAACCCTGCAAACAGCTGATCATGAGTCCTGTCGATCAAGATGTCCCACATTTTTCAGATAGCATCTAGAATGACAACAAACTGAAGCACTTGTAATACCTGAGCTCCTCAAGAATTCAGTCCAGCAGAATTTCTCAGTCACTTCTGTCTTGATACCTTTACAATAAACACACATACATCAATGATGCATTTCATGAAGCCTATAGTATACATCAGCAGAAAAAACTTATTTGTGCTCCATGCAAAAAGCAATTCAGTGTGATCACTATCTCATGACAAGCCTGAAAAATAAGCTTTCAGTGGTCAGGGCTCAGCCGTGCAGCTGGCCCACGGCTGCTCGTCTAATCTATGAAGGGATACTATTTGCCAAACAAGGTTACTGGTGGGAAACAACATGGAAGAGTGATTTGGGCTGTCCTCCATGGTATGGTGGCCAATGGCAAGAGCAAATACAACTCAGTACTGCAGACAGTATGATAATGGAGGAAAAAATGTCAAAGCTGATTAATGTAACACTTCAACGGCGAGTCAGGGATGCGCAGCATCAGAGGATGATATTCATCCTGCAGAGCTTACCTTGGGGCTGGACATAGATTTTACTGTTCTGGGACACCTTTAGAGAGAAAACATTAGAAATCTGTGGTTAAAACAAATACCAAAACACATTAGTACTTTAAATCAATCAGTAGTTATTGGCAATGTTTGTTTACACAAATTACATTTGATTATTACCAACCATGCTTCTCTCTTTGTATGTCAGAAACAGCCATTTAACACTCTTTGTGTTCTAAGCATATGTAAACAAAATACAAACTTTAAAACAAAGTCAGGACAGCAGTTAGTAAGATAATGGGGGTGCCGCAGAATAAATCAGAGGGGATGGAAAAGAAATTGACTGGATGTTATCACACCAGATCCATCCCCTATGTGTGTTTTCTGTCACAATAAAAAGCGTGCAATGCCTCTCAGTGCCTGTCCTGTCTGCCTGCTGTCAGCACTAAATGGCAGAGATAAAGCATGCCACTTGCCTTAATCTGCAGCCTACGGCTGCAATCTAATCTGAAAATAAAACACTGTAATATTGTTTTAATGCCAGACTATTATGGGACAGAGCAGGATATTGTGTTTGTTTGTATAGCAAGAGGCCTTCTGTTGTGTTTTTAGATGCTGTCAGGCTCCTGCTGTCTATACATGTGCCATAAAATGCACACAAAAACTTTCCTTTCACTACTTGATCTTTTTACAGCAGCATTGTGGTATAGTAGATGATGTGATGGAGGAAAGGGTCATTATCCTGTTAATGCTAAAATATCCCTTAAGATCTAAGTTTATACAGCGAAAGGAGAATAGCAGGCAGACAAAATTAAACTACTTAGTCACCAATTAGACACATGTGGAACTGTTGTGGTGAAATTAAGAAAGAACTGGTGCCAAACACACAGCATGAGTGAATCACTAACTTGTACATGTTGCCATCACACATTAAGGCTTAAAGCATGAACCCCCTCACACCTTTCCATCGTCGAGCCGGTATTCACACCTTCTGGTAAGCCAGATGTGCAGAGGTAAGAGAGGCACTGTTCTCTTCTTTCTCTCTCTCATGTTTTCAAAAAAAGTTAACTTAACTACTTCTTGCACTTTAGAAGTGTGCTATCCAGTGCAACACAATCAATACCTTCGTGGAGAGATTGTCTGAAAATGTGTGCTGTTGATGCGGTTAGTGTATGAAAATACAAACGAGTGTAATCATACCAGAGATAATGCTGCTTCTTCTTTCAGTTTGTCAGTAAATGCAACAGCGAACCTGATTGGGAACAAAAGGCACTTCATTATCTCTGCTGTAAAAAGCTTTTCAGCAAAACAAGAACTTTTATTACAGGCAGTAAATCCTAGCCTTTTACAGGCAATGACAATTTTGACAACAATACAGGAAAAAGCAGTGGCAACAATAAAAAATGATAGTCTCCAGGAAGAGACTAAACACTTGAGAGCAGAAAAACTGATTGTGGCTTGAAGGCAGACAATTTCAGAACGAATATACCAAGAATAAGATGAAGGAAATGAAGGGAATGTGGAGCAAAAAACAGTGGGGAGATATTAATTTGCGTATGTGAGCGTGCATTATTAAATGGGCCGCCAGGCTCTGGGTGGTGACTGAATTTCATGATCAAGGTTTGTGTGTGAACGCACTAACGGCGGGAGGTGGGTGGATTGAGATGTTTGATGTCACAAGAGCTGGATCTCCCCAGTTCTCCCAGCAGGCAATTATCCCCTTAGACTCACTAGATGGATGCCCTACCATCTATTTTCATCACAATGAAAACAGGCACTACAGTGTGGAGTCAGGGCAAAGGACGTGACATTGTTAAATCTACAGCATTTAAGTCAGATAGGACAAAAACACATATCCTGCACCAATGTGGTTAGACTAGATGTGCTCAGCCTCATTCTTTCATGGCAGTGTGCCAGGCGCTGGATGATGCTGTAGAGATCCAGATCTTTTTCCCAGTACAACCAGTGGGTTTTCTTTTAAGTATCACTTAAATGTCAAATGAATCAACATTGTATCACCTCTCAAAAATTGCATTAAGTTCATGAGCAAAGTAAAGACTATACAGAAAACACAGACCCCAGAGTAGAAAACCTGTGATCATTAAAGACCACCTGAGATGTCTAATCAGGCTAACATCATGAATGTTAGAAAATTAACTGTGAACATCAGACCTTTCTACAGAACGAGCCATTGTTCCTCTAATCAGCTTGCCGTGGTCGTCCTCCTACAATGAAGACATACAGAGCACTACTTGCACAATCTAGCTCTGAAAAGCAGACGGGCAAGAGTGTCAGACTTGGCAGAGGGGTTATCAATGGACATCAGAGTTTCTGTGACAGCTCAGACAGTGAGAGGGACATTGCATAATGTCTCCCTCTATGGACAGCATCCAAGGAAAAAAGTCCTTGCTTGCTGTTTGGCACAAACCTGCAAGATTACACTTTGCTAAAGAACACGAAAAGAAGCCTGATGAATATTAGGAGCACATGCTTTGCTCAGATGAGACCAAAATAAGTTTGTCTGGCTCATATGGGGCCCAGCATGTTTGGCATTAACATGGCCCTGGACTCCCACATTAAAGTCTAATCCCAACAGTGAAGCACAGAGGTGAGAGTGTGATAATAGCTGAAGAGGTGTTGGGGAGGTAAGATTTATAGATGGCACCATATCTGTTGTTATGCTAAAATACTGACGGGCAAAATGACTCCCAGTACACAGACGCTTGACAGAAGAGGAAAATTCCAACATAATGATCCAAAAGACATTGCCAAACTGAGATCTGGCCAAGTATTTTGCCTGACCTGAATCTAATAGAACCTTAGCTGTATTTTAAAGAAGAAGATGAGGCAAAACAAGCCCTCCAGCGAAGTGTAGCTGAAAAAAAATAACTGTCAAAAATGAAAGAACATTCTCCAAAAAATGTGTGCCACACTAGTATCCTCCAGGAGAATTGAGTCTGTCTTCAAAAATAAAGGTGGACATAAAAAGCACTTAAAAAAAATAAAAGTTTTGAATCTCAACAATGAAATGTGTACTGACTTTTGCTGCACCTACTGTGGGACATATAAATATGATACAGCAAATCTAAACTGTTAGAGGGCTGCCCAGTGGCTTGGGTGTTAGCACTGCTGCTAAAAGATCCCCGGTTTGTGTCCTCGCCTGGGTCTAGGATCGTTCTGCACAGAGTTTCCATGTTCTCCCTCTAAATGCATGGGTTTTCTCTGGGTTCTCTGGCTTATTTCCACAGTCCAAAAGCATGCTCAGGTTAATTGGTAATTCTATATTGTCCGCAGGTGTGAATTTGAGAGCAACTGTTTGTCTTTCTGAGTGGCCCTGTGGTGGACTGGCGACCTGTCCAGCGTGTCTCTTGCCTTTGCCCTGGGTCAGCTAGGATGGGCTAATGAGGATTAAGCGATGTATAAATAACAGGAACTGAGTTTACACAAGAGCAAATTCCCTGCTAGTTAACTTTGAGGTAATACACTTACTAAAAGGTCACACAATTTTGTATCATTTGACATTTAGGTGATATTGGTGTATACTTTCACAGCCTAATCAATATAATTCATATCATTTACATTAATTCAGCTGATTTATTTTAGCTTTGAGCTTGTTTTGAGATGGCAAAGCTAGTCAAGAGGTGTTAGTATGCCTCAGCCTGAAAAAAAAAAAAAAATCACACGATTAATGAAATCAGGGGTTGTCTTCATATAGTCAGTTTCAATTAAGACATTTACTTCCTGCTTGTACTTCAGGATGGCGACTTCTGCATGAAACCTCGAGAAAAGGAAGTTAGCAAAACATGTTTCAATTCATTTCTAACATATGTATGACGAATAATTGATCAAATGACAAGTAATATATTAAGATCACTGTACTGCCAAATTTATATCACAGTCACAACACATAATTCATTCAAACAGAACCAGCAGGCCTTTCTCGTGGGAGACATGTTACTTTGTCACAGTAGGACAAGCTCAAGTATAACTAATACAACAATGATGGCTTTCTTTCATTTTAATGTCACATGAAAGCCACACCAGGGAATGAGCACGAACACTAACAGGACTCTTGAATGGGCGCTCCTAAATGGAATGTATCCATAATTCATGTCACGAGTTGCACCTATGTACCTTTTCCTACTGAGATGTTAAATAAAGAATGCTGTCAAAGCCGCCATCTACACATTTTACAATTAAATGGTATTTTAAATGAACTACGTGGAATATGAGCACAGTGATGGACAGTAAAACATGGTCTTCATTATGCCTACTGCTTCTGACAGCAGCCGTACTACAGTTTCAACACTGTTTTCCAAAGACGTTTGCATAGGCTGTGGTAAGGACTGACTGATATGTTTTTTCTTTTATTG
Source organism: Acanthochromis polyacanthus (assembly GCF_021347895.1). Classification (NCBI taxonomy): domain Eukaryota; kingdom Metazoa; phylum Chordata; class Actinopteri; family Pomacentridae; genus Acanthochromis; species Acanthochromis polyacanthus. The sequence continues at coordinate 28,398,874 of NC_067119.1, read as the reverse complement.
GTGTTAAATTTAAAATGACTTTAACTCCAGCACAAAACTTGTTGAAATGCGCTTGGTCAATCAAATGTTTGAAATCAAACAGAGCATTAAACTTGTATTGTTTACTGTTGATGGACCATTACTCGTAACATGTACCCGGTCAGACAGTATTGTGGACTTTGTGCTCTCTAGACCACACAGTGACGTCTACGGAAAAAGAGACACCACTGCGTTAAAGGCCATATATATTTAGATTCAACTTGATTTATTTTACTGGCAATCAGTTAAAAAAAAAAAAAAAAATAAAAAAAACACAGTCACATCTAGAACAATGCTGTATAACAGATGCAATAATTAGTTGACCCCTAGTCTGTGTGAAGTGTTGACCTAAGGATTAAAATGTGCTTATTTTGGAGCTACTTAGAATTACTGTCAGTGTTTTTAAAATAGTACTTTGCAGCAAAATCACCTGGCTTTCAGTAGCACCTGCTCCATAACCACACGCTTCTGCTCAACTTTCACATCTTCATTTATGTCTGTTCCGCCAAAGATAACGCCAAAGGGTACTTGGATGTCTATTGTAAAGAGCACACATATAACAGAAATGTGGTGACGCTGGTGGGACAGGTATCTGTGTATTTTGTATGGCTAATATGATCCTGACAAAAGACTGTAAGTATGAGGAGTACATAAGTAAACAGATAATATGACAAAAGGCATGTTTACCCAGGAGAAGTCTGCCTGCTCTGAACAGATGAATGGCCAGTGCACCTTCAAACGGAGGATTTTGAGACACTAGATTCGCCACATCAGCAGGAGACTGAAATTCTCCTGCATCTCTGAGCTCACAGGTGTGTCCTGCTGATTCAATGTAGGACCTAAAATAGAACAAACATTTGACTATGGGTTGCTGGTAGGAAGACAGAGTGGCTAAGTACAGTTGCAGAGGCTAAGTCAGGTAACGGAATCATAACGTTACAGCTGGGTTACTACTGCCAATTGAGCAGTCAAGTCGGAAAATTCCCAACTACTTTACTTTTAGAACTGCAGTGGTTAACAGATGACTTGTTGCTCGTGACTAATGAAGTTTCACAGGCTAAAAATTAACAGCTACTGTAGGCGGAAACGTTTAGCAGCGATGTAAATTACCTTATTCTCTCAGCTGTAGTATGGTTCCCAGTTTTAGGGCTGAGACAGGCAAGAAAGAGCAATTTCATGTCTCCTCTAAAGGCTGAATTTGTCGAGCGAAGTAAGTTTTTCACCGATTAATATTGGGAAAACCAGTTGGAACGGTGTAGCAAGCAGCACCTTCGTGCGTGTAAAGCTTGCTAAACCGAACTCCTCTCACATTTCCTGAACTCATGCCCGTACCTTACGTGGAGCAACGACAGCAACAACGACCAGCAAGCCTAGCTTATGTTGGCAGAGCACCACGCTTCAAATGTTTACCAGTCCGTCTGCTATATGACCCCCTGGAAACACACGACGGTAGCGGCACAGTACTGTTGCTGGCCCACATTTCTCGCCCATTTTTTATTTTTTGTCTCGTAACCAAATAAAAAAGACACTCCCCTGTCTCGTGACAAACATAAGTAACACCTGAATCAACTGTAACAAAAAATAAAACGTAACCGCTTTACTACTTCCTTCTCACGGTGGCTCACCGAGTGCGTCACTGGCATAAATCTCTAAAGTATACGGATGGACGCCAGTCGGATCTTTACACAGACACTGCGCCTGCGTGTCATTTATAGATCGCCTCCACAGCAACGCAACTGTGGCAGCTCCCAGACTGAGCGGTGTGTCACGCGATAGTACTGTGACACTGTTTTTTCTGTTGACTTCCAGTTCTCTTTTGTTAAAGTGACGATTTAAGACGAGACATGCCAAACATTTGAGCGGTTAGTGTTATGTAGGTTAATGGAGACAGCCGAAGACCTCTGGAACGTGTTTTAATAACTAACGGTAATGTAAAACTAAACTCTTACCAAGCTGTCGTTGTGCTAAAGCTAGCTTGCTTAATGTTTGTACTCAGCTTGTATTACACATGATGAGGAATGGGGCTCTGCATAGTCAGCACAGATGCTGTCAGTTCTGCACAGAAAGCTGTTCTTTCTGTTAAAACACTGTTGACAACGTTTGGTTTACCTGTTTAACCTAATTTCTATTTCATTTTCAGGTTTGAACTCTTATCTAATCAGGAAGACACCCACTTCCATTAAGTTCCTTGAGAATGGCAAACAGTAGGGATACCAATGAGAGCACTCCTCTTCTGGACTCGGGCTCATTGAGCAGACCTTCCCCTCCATCAGTCTTCCAAGGAAGAAGACTTGCATGTGCAGGCATCCTGCTGGCTGAATCACTAGAAAGGATTGCGTTCTATGGCATCACATCCAATCTGGTTCTTTTTCTCAACAGCAGTCCTTTTTATTGGGAGGGCACTCAGGCAACTCAGGCCCTTCTGATGTTCATGGGAGTTACTTACCTGATTTCGCCATTTGGAGGATGGTTGGCAGACGCATACTTTGGAAAATTCTGGACTATCGCCTCAAGTTTGATCCTATATTTTATTGGCATGCTATTTTTTCCTTTCATTTCAAATGAACACACCAGTATAGAACTATGTGGAGAAGAGGCGGCATTTCCTGTGCAACCTGCTGAGTGCCTGAGCACAAACAGTACCCCTCCTAGAAATGTAACCTGCCCCATTCGTGCCCCATATTGTGGCCCTGTAATCTACAGTGGGCTTTTTTTAATTGCATTAGGTGTGGGTACTGTGAAGTCCAACATCACTCCGTTTGGTGCAGATCAGGTAGCGTATACACAATATTATTTTCAGACCTCAAAATCTTCATTGAATAAAAAGACATTGAGTTCATTGTTAGCTGTAAGGTCTTGAACTGAAAGATTTTCTGGCATGTGGCATATTTGCCTGTATAAGATTGGGTATGCAGTGTGACATCATGGGGGTCATGGTGATGGGATTTCTGTTGAACCATCACAGTTCACTGGGACATGCATGCTCTTAATCATCACGGTTACTTGAATAGAGATTTTGAAACAATGTAATGTAGAATCACATGAATATGCAAGCAAACACCATAGGACGATGCTTACAATTATACTTTAGTGGTAACAAGATGTGAGACACACATTTATCAGATTGGGGACAAAATATTGTCAGATTGTTTGGCAGACCCTCTACAAGAAGCTGTCAGATGTGGGAAAGTTCATCAATGGGGTCATTGTTTCTCATAATAGTCCAGCCATGAGTGGATCAAACTTTTCAAAGGGGACTGGCGTGGCGAATATGATTAGTGCTTGATCCCACTACACTAATTGCATAATTCTGTCACGTATGTCAGTGCCTCTTGATTTTGTTCTAACATGCAACATGCACTGGAACAAAACAAAATAGAAACACAAAAATATATGGAATGCCTCGGCTAGGTTTTTGCTAGTGACACTTAGAGTTAAGAAAATAATACATTTAAAAAACACTAATGTAACTTGTCAAAAACACAATGTGATTTTTTTTCCCCCACTGAATATGAAATCTGAAATATACTACATAACGGCCGAATTTTCCCCTTAGTGGTCCTCTAACTGAAAGTTCTGCATATGTTGGGGCTGTGAACACAAGTGAAACTTAACATTTCCTGTTACATGTGACCTGATTTCTGTCCGAGAAATGATGGCACTCTTCCAGCGTAAAGTCTGCCATAATGTTTTTTGTGGATGTGCAAGTTGAGCATCATAATCATAAAGTTTCAGTTTTACTGTGGCCCCAGACCGGAGTAGATGTACCTGTGTAGTTAGCTGATAGATGTTAAAGATGGGACATGAACGTAAAGCAAGATTCAAAAGGGAAGAAACTGTATTGCAGCTGCAGCCTTTTTGTTGTTTTTTGAGTCACTTCGGATATAGTGTCTGCCACCTATAATCAATATAATATGCACTGATCGTATTCTATATTTGTATGAGGGTTAATACAATACTAGATAAAATATCGCATGCTTGTCTCATTCTGACATGACTATCGGCCAGAGGGGAGTCTGATCGACCTTGTGTCAAAACTAAATGTAGAAACAACTAAAGCAGCTGCGCATTGTTAGTATCATTTTCCAACATGTTATAATGACGTCGGCGGTAACAAGACAATGAAGTGATTAATTTTGTAGCTGACACTGCGCAACCGCAGAGAGGAACCTCAGAAAGATTTATGCAGAGTGTTTTGACATTATCTCCCCGGTGGTTAATTGTAGCTGTACCGGTGCATCTTTTGTGCTCATATATAAAAGACATGCCCACTTCATCATGCATTGATAAAATCTTTTCCTCACATAATACCTGCATGTGAAATGGATCAGTGCCATTATGAGAATAATATTGTTTGCTTGCATAGATACTTAACTGAATTCATTGCGGTTTTGCTAAGCTAATGTTGTAAGCTATCATTGCAGGTTCTGTTTAAATACTTAAAGATAAGTGAAAACAAAAAACCTCCTCTCTGTGTCCTGCACCTTTTACATAATTGTGAAGCTTGTGCCAACTTAATTTTGCTATAAATATTCAGTGCAATGATAGAGCTACATAGAAATCAATATTCGTAACATTGCTATCCCACTTGATACAGTAATTATAGATATTTCACTCATTTAATTAAGTGTGATGCTACATCTCTTTCAGTTTCAGCTTGGGATCCTTGTTCCTCTTTGTAGGTTTTGTGTCATGTGATGTTGATTGTTTTCTCTTTTTTTCCCCAAGCCAATTGATATACTGTGCTTTGTAGCCCTGATGACCAATGCAACCACAATTTAATTCTGTATATTTTTGTTTTGTGGCTTTGAAAACTTACATATCACACCACGCTTCCTTTATTGCTGACAAATGTTCCTTCAAAGGGTTTCTGGGGCCCATGCCAGCTGGAGCTGATGATACAATTTCTAAATTACCCCGCACATCAAATTTTCGTATTGGCACACATCAGGCCGATACTGGCAGACAATATTGACAAACGTGCACTTCAGCTGGGTTCTAATACAGACTGATCGAACAAACCAAAGTTCAGAGAGCAAGTTGTTTTCTATGACACTATTTTAAAAAGAAATCACATTTACGCATGAACAGCCACCTTTTTGACATAACTGGTTGCTGTCATCCTGTGCTCTGTGTGATCACAGGTCAAAGATAGAGGACCAGAGGCCACGCGCCGGTTCTTCAACTGGTTCTACTGGTGCATCAACTTGGGAGCCATCCTGTCTCTGGGAGGTATGGCGTACATCCAGCAGAACTACAGCTTTGAGGTTGGCTACATCATTCCCACTGTGTGCCTCGGGGTCTCCTTCTTGGTTTTTCTCCTGGGACGGACTGTTTTCATCATGAAGCCTGCTGACGGCAGCGCCTTCACAGACATGTTCAAGATCCTCACTTTTGCCTGTTGTTCCCAGAAACCAAAGGAGCCTAACCTACTCCGGTGAGAGCAGCGTGTCACCTCTGTGTGTCGCAAAAAGATAATATAAAATCGCATTGTCAGGCAGTAAAAGTGGTAAAAATTTCCTCAATGACAAACAGCAGGCTCACATTAGCTGCAGTCTAGTAAAGCGTTCGTCAGTCTCAATGGGAAGGCTCCTTCTTGCAGTGTAGTGAGTATTTTTGTCCGTGGTAGAGTTAAGTGGGATGGTGACTGATCCAGTTGAAAAACACAGCTAGGTGTTGTTGGTAGACCTTTATCTTAAAGCCCACTTTGATCCCCTTGTATCATTCTTTTTTTTTTTTTTTTTTTTTTTTTTCCCCCCCCACTGGTCCGGGCATTCATCTTCATTCCCTGCGGTGGAAAGTTACTCTGAAGTGCTGATACTTGACTTTGAACCAAAGTAGCACAATCGGCTCAAAAACTTGACATTGAATATTTTAAGTTGGACAATCCTGCAGCCTTTCAAGAATTCCTTATTAAGGCATTTTCTCCAGAGATGAGGATTATAGGCTTTAGAATAAAGTTTCTTTCCTATCTCTAGAAGTGCTGTTATTTAAGGGTAAGATGTTCACAAAAAAAGCTGATTAAGTCTCCCACTTCAAGAGTTAAGACTCATTCCATTTTATATTTATTTATTTTTTCATTTTAATGTTATTTACTGCACTGTAGTTTTAAAGAATTTCAAGCTTTTTTCCTTTTTTTTTTTTTTGTTTCCATGAAGCAACAAGCCAACACTACTAGACACCGCCAAAGTGACCTATGGAGGAAAATTTCAAGAGGAAAAAGTCGAGGAAGTGAAATCACTGGTGAAAGTGCTTCCGGTTTTCTTTGCCCTGATTCCATACTGGACCGTGTACTTCCAGGTAAATCCAAGCTGTGTTAAGTAAAATTAAAATTTGATTTATGTTTAACTAGAAGTAAAATAAGAAGGAATTTAATAGGCAAATACAAGCTTTCTGCATGCAGATATGCACACGTGTTATTATGAAGGAAGATTATTTTCCATTTCAAAATTGGAGAAGAATAGCTTTGCACTAGACGCCCGCGTGATCATAAAGTGGAGAATTACTTCGTGCTGAGACTCTAATCTCCTTACTGTGTTGCAGATGCAGACAACGTACATCCTGCAGAGCTTCCATCTGAAGATCCCTGGTACTGCCTCAAACCTCACTGATGACATCTCTAAGGTGACCTGCAGTGAAAATGCTCAGCTCAAATGCCTGTTCATGTTCACTTAAAACATAGCATCAGTGTGGTATGACATGGTGATTTTGGACTGTAACTGTACTACAGAATTGCACTGAATTACACAAACACGTGTTTGTCAGTAGTTTGGAACTAGATTTTTTTTACTGCTGAAACTAAAAGAGTCAGTAGGTCAGTGACACACAATGCTAGGCAACAGCTGGAGGCAGCAGCAAAGGCTGGTAATGCCTTGGGGATTAAGTCAGAACTTCACAGACTAATACCTCACAGATTAGCAACCTGCCTGTGATTGTATCTCTCCACAGCAGCGCCGCCACCCGACTCTTGATGAGGAGTGTTGCTTGAGTGCCTGTGTCTCACTCTCACAGATTGTATGTTGAGCTCTGGAGGTCTTTGATTACTGAAAGTCTCTCAGCTACTCCTCAAGAATCAAAGGTTGAAAAGCGATGAAAATGAATAGACCAGAAAGTCCAGTGTGCATGCTGTATCGTTCCTTTTTTATTTTCAAATGGGCATGCTTGAGGTGAAAGTGAAGTTTAACATGGAAATGTGAAGTGAAACACTTGCCTATAAACCACACAGCGTAACTTTGTGGTGTATAGATGCCATGTCGTATTACTGTGAAAAAAAAATCCTACATTTCACAGTAACATTCACTGAGATGTGACACTGTGAAACTGTCTCCCATACTTTTGTTTGCTCTTATTCCATCATTTGTAACGGTGTTTAGAGTTATATTTGCAGCTTATTTATTTTTTCCACATACTATTTATCTAGTATCAAAAATGGAACTAAGCCTTTTCTGCTCCCAGCCTTGACACATCTCAACATCAAAAGGGAAGTGAGATTAGATGCCTCTGTGATTTGCTCCCTCACCTCACCTGACACATTTCAATGGCTAACCTGAACAAATGCTGTCTCTTCAAGGAAACAGAACCCATACTAATAAGAATGACTGGGAACGGGGGCTCGGAATGAACGCATTGCAATTATTTATAAGGATGTTATATCCATGAAAAGAAATTTTTAACTATTTGCATTAGTCTAGCTTTGAATTACATTTTGTAAGGAACATGTACTGCAATAACCTAATTGAAAACGATTTTTCAAATGAAACCACCTTTTAATGGTAGCCTGAGCTACACACAGATCAGCAGTTCCCAACCTTTATGCCTTGTGACACTTTCAAATCTAAGTCAACTCATATCCCTTTTGTCAGTGATGACACATTACTGTAAACTGAGAACATTTAATGCAGAATACGATACATGAAGATAGTTTTAGATGTCTAAAAAAGTAAAACGATGCAGAATTTCACAATATCAAACAAGTATGCAAAATATAAAGACAGAAAAGGTGATGGCATACACAAAATAGATTTTATTTAGCAAATATACACTGTTCAATAGTTTGGGGTCACCTAAGCAATTTCATGTTTTCCATGAAAAGTCACTTTTATTCATGTGCTACCATAACTGTACAAAGGTTTTCTAATCATCAGTGAGCCTTTCAACACCATTAGCTAACACAATGTAGCATTAGAACACAGGAGTGATGGTTGCTGGAAATGTTCCTCTGTACCCCTATGGAGATATTTCATTAAAAGTTTCCAGCTGCAATAGTCATTTACCACGTTAACAATGTCTAGACTGTATTTCTGATTGATTAAATGTTATCTTCATTGGAAAAGAACTGCCTTTCTTTCAAAAATAATGACATTTCTAAGTGATCCCAAACTTTTGAATGGTAATGTATATATTTACACATTTTTATTTCTTATTTCCTTAATCACTTTTAGGTCTTGTGATATGAAGGGTAAATGCATACTGTATATATTGTACGTGCAGTATGTATGTGGTTCATTTCGAGAAGTGAAAAGCGAGATATAGGCCTTCTGGGGTGCCCCTGTCTTTCATGCCAGGCTTTGCTTAGCAAAGAAGTCTCACTTAGCACTTCCTATCATTTTGAATATGATAATGTGCAAACAAGAGAGGAAAACACTCTCTAAGGAGCTGCGTATAGATTGCCAGCAGTTGCTCCAAGAAATGAAAATTGAATTTGAGAATAAATGATGCTATCAGAAGTGTTAAACCAGAGACACATCAGGAGCTCAGATGGCACTTGGAATTTGAATTGCAAAAAAACGACTGTGGCAGTTTGCAGTGTTTCATTGCTTACTCAATGAGATATCGCTTGAACTTATAGATACTTTGTATGCTTACAATGGATTCTCTCTGATTGATATGTCATCCACACTATTTGCACAGTGCAATTATTCCTTTCAGAGATTACACTTTATGGTAATAGATTCAGATTTTAGCTGAAAAACTTATTTTGAATGAACTGTTTGTCTCTTATGCCAATTTTAATAGATAAGCACGGACAAAAACAAGAATGCTATCAATACTCCTGCAGCAGCTGCTACTCTGAATAATAATCCTAGTATTTATTCACTAATATACATTTATTTGACTGTGTGCCTTCTTTTCTGTGTGTTGAGTTATTCTTTTTCATTACATTATGTTTGGTTTTGACCACCTGGGGGTGCCAAAGCAGTGTCAAGACTGAAGTATGCACACTTCCAAACACAAGCACACTCATATGAGCACAAACACTTGGTGAACTGTGTTGGAATGCACTGACATCCTCTGTAGTTTTCATGCTTTGTTGCTTTATGTACATTTTTTTCCCTCATCTTTCTCCTCTGGATCCCCCAGATGAAATTCCGCTTTCCAGCTGCCTGGCTCACCATGTTTGATGCAGTGCTCATCCTCATGCTGATTCCCCTTAAGGACAAAGTGGTGGACCCCATCCTGAAACGCCGCGGCCTGCTGCCCTCCTCTCTGAAGAGGATTGCAGTGGGGATGTTCTTTGTCATGTGGTCAGCTGTGGCAGCGGGTGAGTGCAATAGCAGACATGTTCCCTCTACCTTGCTACTTCAGTAGGGCAGACAAACACCAAGGAAACCACAAAATTAGCACTTACTGTCTGTGGCAGATACCACATGCAGTCAGTACTTCCAAAGCAACAAGCAATGCAGCTGTGGTGCCTCTTCACCATAATTTATTCATTTTAATTCTCAGCGCTGTTTTGAGGAGTTCTGAAAAGTGGGACTAATACATCAGTGCTGTACCAATGTGGAATGAATATAGCTATTGAGACAACTTTTGATCTAATCTGAGTATGATTTATAGGTATTCGACTAATCCTTTTTCAACAGCTATTTGACTTTACTTTGTTGCTTTTTGTTGGATTTAGCAGATGGTCTGTCACAGAAACAGTTTTTGTCCCTGAATCAAAACATAATTTTCCACCTGGCAAAGGGAACAGCGCCCAGGCTTTGTCCTCTTTTTCTTTACCCTGGAGATCACATGGGGAGCTGTGGCATTTAACCTTTTTGTGTGCAGTTGCACCCACATGCCTCAGTCACATTCACTTCCAGTGTGTCGATTATTTTGGAAATAAAGGCTCAGCTAGGCCAGTCGGTGGGTTTTGCTGCACTGAACGATTCAAGCTAAAATGTTTTGAAAGAGACACAAGCCTGGAGGCAGGAAGAAAGCAAATCGGTAGCGCTCCTGAGAATCAATGTACATTATATTTTCCTCAACCGCTGCTTTTCCTCATTTCGCAGGTGCGCATTACATCTGCAACATAGAATATGAACATACTCGGTCATTAGTGACCTTTAGATATTGGCTGCTGTGCTTTTGCTGATTGCCAATTGACTGTTAAACGTGCACTTAATCAAATTTGACAGCAGTTGTTAGGGATAATTGTGAGGGAATATTTTTTTCATATACAAAAAATAATGATATATTAAGGACTAACAAACCCAAGGATTAACATTCAACAACTCAAATTCAAGTTAGCATTTCACTAATGGCTGATTTATTCAGCTTTTTATGCAGCCAGTGGTGAGTATGATTTATAGGTTGAAACTATGCTCTACAGATTGAAGTGAACAGTACCCATTTAAATATCTGTGTGCTGTCTATGTATGCTTTTATGGGTAAGAGAGAAAGAAAAGAGTTCTGGACTAAAATCTCATCCTTGTGCCTTACTTTATCTGGATGTAGTGAAGAAGATACGGCAAAGTTTACAGATGGCCAGTCTTCAGATGTTCTACTATGAGAGTTATTAAAGCCTGCCTTACCCCATCAAAAGCATCCCTTTCAATCAGCGTGATATGGTTAAAGGACTATTAGCCAAATGTAATAGGTCTACTTTTCGGTTTAAAGTAATATTTCCTTTTCAGAGGACATGAGCTTTCCTACATGGAAAGGTGCTGTAACATGTTCATTTCGATGTTCAAAAGCTATTCAGGTACTTACTTTTCCATTTGGCTTCTTGAAAGAAAGTGCTGTCCTTGCATTTGAATTCAGGCAAAATAAATTTAGAATATTGTGGAAAGCAATTTTGAGTTTTGAGAGTGGAGAGAAAGGGTTTATGATGGTGCAGTAGTGTGAGCATTGGTCACAGAACAGTAGGTGAATACACAAGTAGCGTGCAACACCGATCTGACCTGGATTTTAGGAGTCAAATCAGATGACAAAATCCAATCTGTATTGTATCGTGCTTTGCAACATGATTGAAATATTGTATCCGCAGCATATTAAATAATTACTCATTCAAAAATAGTTTGCTGAGCCTCTAGGCTGTTTATCCCCGGCACTGCCTTGCTTCACATTCATTCAGTTCCACCCAGTGACTCCTGGGAGCTGCCTTACACTGTTATTACATTTGGAACTGCGTCCTCAGTTGGCTTTTTTGTGTCCTCAATGCTTATCTGTATTTGGTCCACGAAGCAGAAATCACGTTGTTTAGAGACTGACAGATGGATAGTTGTGAATATCCAAATGTGGCATCTTTTGCTCAGAGAATAGTCAGTTCAACACATTACATTGTCAGCCTGCCACACTGTGTTCACAACATTGGACACAGCACTGCTGCTCAGCGTTAGAATCACTTTCATCACCTTGTGCATGAAATGTGCAGGAATTTGTCATGATTGGTGCAGCAATATTTCACAGGTTTCATCGTACGCACTGACACACACGGCATGAGGACAGCTGGACCTCCCGTGACGTGCAAAGGGACAGCTGAAGACGTGCTGTCAAGCAGACAGTGAACTGTCTCTGATCAGTTGTGGACAGTGTTCCGAGACTTCAGCCACACACTGACGCCTGCTCTGACAAACTGTGCTGACTGTGGAGAGATTTTTTTGAACCGTGTTTTATCATGTTCTCTCAAGTTTTTGCACTAATCTCATCTGGTTAAAGCTTAGTGGCTTTTAGGTGTCCAACAGCATCTCTGCTTTTTTTATTTTTTTAAAGCTGGGAAAGAAGTGCCAAGGATCACACAGGGTTGTCTGTTGTGTGTTGTGTAGTTAGGGGGAAAATAGCAGGGGTGTGTGTTTATAGTGCGAGACTTGCTCTGGGCAGCCTTGTGGCCACGCTGCCCGAGATGGACGGCTGGTATTATAGGATATCCGGATTACAAGGCTACAACTCTACTCAAATATAGCATTAAGCGTAGTTATGATAGGAAGCTGTCTCTGGGAGTTATCTGGAAATAGCCGCTGGTTACACGATAATAGCTATCGAATAAAGCTTTAAGGAGGCGGCAGCAGTTGATGACAACTCCTTGGTTCTTATTATTGAACCGTCTGCACTGTCCCATTACTAACTGCCAGAATACAGAAGCGTGTAGATGTGATCTTAATGAAATGGTAGTGTAGCCTTAAAGCTAACTAAATCCTTTATGGACTGTCACTGAATCTTCTGACTCTAGCAGTGTTTGTTGGTGTCATGGACTTCACCCTTCCCTAAATATACAAGCGTTTGGATTCACCCAATTCCCTGTTTAAATTTTATATCAGTATGTGTGTTGCAGAATCATAACTATAAATATATGTGTAGTTATTTTTAGGATGTTATTTCTTTCTCTAAATCCCAGCTAACTGCATTTTTGTGCACTGTTCTCTGTGTCTATCCTGTCAGGTATTTTGGAGACCAAACGCCTGGAGATTGTCAAAACAAATGGTACCATTGACCAGGTGCTTGGCCACGTTATCTACTACGCAGCAGATCTACCCATATGGTGGCAAGTCCCTCAGTATGTGCTGATAGGAATCAGCGAAATCTTTGCCAGCATTGCAGGTACAGTTGTTTGACATCTGTGAAATTTTCTGCTAAGTGTTGAAATTTCTCATTTAACACTGTGGTCAGGTAAACATGAGTCCGACTAACAGTAAAATGTAGTGTCCTTCAGCGATGAGCCTCGTGCTTTGAGTTGGTGTGATCCCATTCACACTGAACCACTCTAAGGCCTAAAACCTGTAGTGCTTATTCTCATAAGGAGAATGCAATGAAAACTAATGTGTAAATCCTTTTTGAACACTTTGTTTGATTCATTGCCCGGCTGCTCCAGCTTAATGTCTTTGTGGGTTGTAGTCCAGAGTAAATAGCCCAAGACATCAATTGGTAATTGATTATCCTGATTTTCTCACCCTGCTGCAAGACATTGTTTGGTAGTGGGACATTTTATAAATAAGGTGTGGATAAAGTAACCTTTGTACAGTTGAAATGATTAAAGCTTTACTTTCACTTCAGGCAGTTACCAGCCTGACATTACGCTTGCTGTCCACACGCATACAACAGATAGGAAGATGGATAAATACACAGATATGCACATGACACTGTCCTGTGATCCCTGAGGGCATAGTCACAGTCGAAACACAATTAACATCATGACATAAACTTTCCACCTCAGCGTTCACCCAGCTGCTGTGTTGACATTTACCACAATGAACTTAAAAATGTACCGGCATACGGAAGTAATCACAGCGTATGCCTCGCTCCTTCCAGCACACACAAGAGACCGCACACTCACGAGAGATAACACCATCAAATCGTTCTGACACACACTATATTGGAAGTTCAACTTGTAATTATCCAATTTGCAAGCATCCCCAGCTGACACACTGTTAATAAGGACATATTACACTATACACAGAAAAGGATGGTATGTTTAATTATCAGTCCAGCAGTTTGAGGGAGCTGACAGTTACATTTGCATGTAGACTAAAGGGGCAGAGAATGAGCTTAAACATGCTTATAAGAACCCTGTGTATCAACTCCTGGTTTTATAGGCATTATACTGCACACTCTAAGGACTGCAGGAACAAAGGAACAGCCCTTGATTTACTGTAACGCCAACAGTGTATTTCAATTGAAATTGGAACTGTCTCACTGGAGATTTTAAAGCCAAGAAAATCCACACTGGGCTTCAACTGCAATGACGGCGAAAGTGTGAAATTCTGGGTGATATGGAGAAAATCTTCTCCAACAGTAAATGTTTTCAGTCCTGCCAGCAGCATGGCTCTAGGAATGGCAGCGTTACTCTGTTGGTCAGTCTGCTGATCCATCACTTTGGTCCAGACTGAAATATCTACAAAGTCTAGCATGGATTGACATTGACTGACATGTTGCCTCCAGGATGGATCAAAGCAACTTTGATGAGTTCTACAGTTTTTAATCCAGCTCCAGTTGTCTCCGCTGTCTAATGCTGACCCATAAATGGTAGCACACTTACTGCCATGGTGAATCTTCGTCATGACCCTTCCCCTTTTCATTATTTTGTTAACTGAAATAACATCATGAATGCTGACTTTCTCCATGAATAGCTGTAATGTTCTGTTAACAGAGGACAACAGTAGGAGCCTTTCTTCAAAAACATTACAATTCAAAGTTTTTTTTGTTTCCTTTCGAATCACAGCACTTGTTCTAACTTTTCACTGGAAGCTTGTAAACATGCCCTCAGGTCTGATTTGAATGCAAGTTGTGTTTCTGTTGCTGCTCAGATGATTCATACCAGTAAATAGCATTCTAAGACACATGCTCATCAATATGGGGCTACCCATTATCTTTCACTGGAACTTCGGCAGTGTTTTCTTTCCCCGGGGAAATAGATTTCATGTTCTTTTCTCGGAAATTATTAAAAGAAAAGCATTGCCTCTAAGCAGGTCAGAATAGTTCATGCTGGAACTGACAGCTGCAAACTTCTTTTTGATACTTCTGGGTATCAGTTGAAAACTGCTCAGTAAGCTGGCTTTCATTTCTTGTCAGCCCTGGACTAAAGAGGAAATGCCATTTCATTAACAGCTATGAGAAGTAAGAGCATATTGCTCCAGTAATACGATAATATGACAAAGTGAAGGATTGCTCTAATGCTGTATCAATTTGTGTCCGCACAGTTTGAGACATCAACAGCAACAATATTCTTCCTATTAAAAGAGGGGAGCTTCTGTATGTGAGAAATTTATTAAATGTAAAATTCTGTAGAACATTACAATGTGGCAGCTGTGGGCCATTTTTTTAATCTTACAATATACTCAGACCCTGCAGAACAGAAATCTGCCTTGTATGCTGTGTATCTCTCTGTTTGAAGTCTATCTGTTGGTCTGTATTTTGCTTATTTATTTATTGTCCTTCACAGTAATGGCCTAAGGTGTCAATTATCTTAGTGATTCAAGTTTGCTAAGGCCTCTGGCAATGATTGAGTCATTCTCCTATTACTATGGGTCATGTTGTTGTGGGCTCTTCCATATAGTGCCTGCTTTATTTCTTGATATAGAGTGAAATGAACCATTAATATTTAAGACTTTTTTTTCTCACCACTGTGAGAGGATTATCTTGCCAGTCCAGTCACTCTGATGTTGTGTGGGAACGAACATTCATCATCTTTAAGTTTAAATCCACGTGGATACTGAAATGTGTTTAATAAGCTTGAGTATTATATAGCCCTTAAACAGAAATCCATATGACTCCTATAAAACACTGAAATTTAGACAAATCTAGCAGGGTCCCTATGAAAGTCAAATCCGGACTTAACAAAGCTATAGGGATCCTAAAAATACACTTACTCTCCTCTCTCCCTCCATACCATCCCACAGGGCTTACTTCAAGGAAAAATGGCTGACAGAATTGTGACATATGTCTGGTAAAGAGGAATATTTCCCCTTAGTCGTCTTGTGTTTGAATAAATCTGTTTAAAACCTCCGGTGCCATAAGACTTCCTCGCTGCAATCCCCAGTCTTGTAGGACGATGGGTAATTCTTTCCACATACACGAGCGTTTGTCTGCTTTCAGGCAGTGAAAATGAGAAAGGAACTTTTAGAAAATGATTCCCTACAGTGTTTTTAATCATGTGTTGCACTTTGAAAGTTAAAGACTAATTTTACTTTTTAAGACAGAAAAATCAGTCCTTAGCAAATAAGAAAAGATGCATATATTCATTTTATATATGTGTGTGTGTGGGTGTGTGTATGTACATATAGATATTCCTACTCTGTCTCTTCTAGTCTTTTACTTAACTTGTTGTCTCGAAAGGTCAAGCTGTCTGTTTTGCATATAGTACAAACCATGGGCATCCCTTTTATTGTGTCTTAAATTGTTGGCACAGGCAGACAACAGCAGGATTCAGCATAATGTTACAATGCTGTTCCCCCTGCAGTGCAGAACCATGTCTTAGAACCCTCGCTAACCTTTGCAATCCCATGTGATATGCAGATATGTTGACCAGTGTTTGCTAGTGTCAGAAGGTTATCTTTGGATGTAAACAAATGTGTTTTTGTGAACTTCTCATATGGTCATTCATGTTTTTCCCACAGGGTAAGCTCATGTTTGCCTTTCTCTTATCATCCTCCCTTTCTTCTGTAGCCTTTTTTTTTTTAAACAACTAGTGCAGGTATGTGTATGGATGCTGTTCGTCACATTAATTTGTACAATGTCCCCCTTCAAAGAAGCCGTTAAAAGGCAAATGTCTTTAACCGCAGCTCCCTAATCTCTCCTGACAGATGTAGCTATAGGGCCTCATCTGAAAAATCATATGTTTGAGGTGCCATGAAATTATCGTCAGCTTGCAGCAAGGTTGTTCTTTAGGCAAATGAGACACAGATTTAATGTTTTATTTTTTTTCCAGACTCATTTTTCTTTCTTTTACATTTCTTGCCCATTTTTGTGCTCATTGAGTGATGTGTTTTCCAGAAATAACTGTTTTTTAAGACTGGTACCAAGCATAGTAGGTACCCGACAATGGCACCACAAACCATCGCCACCATGGAGAATTTGCTGCCAAGCAGATGCTGAGGAACAGTTTTCTCTCCAGCACAGTATATTTAAAAAGGAAGAGTCACTGTCAACAAAACCTTCTATGTTACATCGATGGATAAAGATCGAATTACATTTGAGTACGCATGTTGCCGTCATGCATCTCAGTCAGAGTCTTGAACTCCACAGCATGTGTTTCTTCAAAACGAATGTCTAAGTAGCATTATATTACAGGCTGCATTACACTTTCACTGGCTGTCTAACTTTCTCTATTGTTTGCTACAGGTCGCATTGTATAACCTATTCTCACTATTTATAACTTGCATATTCAACAATAGCTACACAAATATATGCCTGTGTATACTTTTTGTTGCAGGTCTGGAGTTTGCCTATTCTGCAGCCCCCAAATCCATGCAGAGTGCCATCATGGGTCTCTTCTTTTTCTTCTCTGGCATTGGCTCCTTCGTGGGCTCTGGTTTGTTGGCTATTGTCTCCCTGAAGGAGATTGGCTGGATGTCGTCCCACAGAGACTTTGGTAAGAGACAGAGTAGCTTATATGCTCATCATATAGGTTGCCAATGGTACACAATGCCACCAAGAAATACTGAACATAACAAATTGAAGCTAAATGATATTTTTATGCTTGCAAAAGTTCTAATTAGAAATGAGTTGTATATGGTGATGAGGCCACAGAGACTTATCACCTGACTGTGTTGTTTTTGCAGATGTGATGACCTAGCTTCTTTTATCCCATCATTTCGTTTTTTTTTGTTTTTACTTTCACTGTGTTGGTTCACTCGTACCACTCTTTGAATACTTTTTCCCTCAGCACGCATCTGTGAAATGTTAAAAGCTTTTAAAACCCACTGTAAGCTACCTCAGCAACTAGTTAGTGAACGCAGTGAAACATTTAGTAGATAAAGGACCACATATTTTCCTGGCATTTCATCTTATGACAACAAACACAACTATAGATGATTGATAATGTTGCTATGTGATTTTCATATGCAGATGCAGGCAACTGTTTCCTAGCAGGTTTGATGTATTAAGCAAAAATGTGATGACACATCAGTGTTGTGTTGCTGCCAGAAACATTCTGTACTACTTCCATAACAATGATAACAAGAAAAGGACTCGGAGAGCGCAGTACTCTGGCTGCTCAATCGTCGTATGATTTTCGATGGATAAGCCCGAACTCGATTTTTAGTAGGATCACAATCATCTGAACGTCAGCAGGCAGCTGACGTAGCCATCGGTTGTTGTCATAGTTGCAGTGACGCTGTGCCGCTATCTAGCAGTGATACAGAAATTTTTAACAAATCCATGGATCCAGACTACAAGCCCCATCACTGCCAAAATCTAAGCACTTGGTCCTTGTGTCATTTCTGATCTTCCCTGAAAATTTCATCCAAATCTTTTTTTGAGTAATGTTGCTACCAGACAGACAGACAGACAGACAAACCAACGCTGATCGTAGCATTTCTCCGCTGCGTTACTTGGCGGAGCAATGACATTATCTTCAGTAAGAATATACATTCCTACAGTTATGCATTTGTTTATCAAGCATTTTACAATATTTGTGCTGATATTGCACAGAAACAGTTGCCCTAACTGATGTGAGATTCCAGCGTCGTGTGTATTTTATTGATCCATACCCATTTGAAATGCATGCACACTCATGGGGTTGCACATTAGTGATTTTGCCCTTGCTTAAACTTACAGAATGCTGCTGTTTCTTTTTTCTTCAAAACATTCTCATCATATAATCATTATCAAAATAGCACAGAGGTGATTGATCTTTACTCGTACAGTTTTCTTAGGCCTGTCCACACTCCACATAAATTAGCTTGCCAAGCCTGCTGTTAGATGCCCAGTGCAAGAAGACGGCACTATTGACTTTCCACATTGACTGCATGTATGAACTTGCAAGAGAATTGTTGGTATCGATTCAGAAAGCAGAAATTTATTTTCCAGCGACAATCCTTAAGAATGTTCAAAGCTTGTGCTGATTTAAAATCCACTTAAGGAGTTTGTAAATTAAACACATAAAGGGGGGCAACACCCGGTGCAGTTCTCTTGTTTTAAAAGTGTTTCACATTATAAATAGGCATGTCAGGCTAACGACAAAAGGTTTGTGTAAATCTGTCCAAGTGGCAGAATGAATAGCGGGGTGGTGGCAGCAGATGGATGGGCTCCCCAGTGAGTGGAGGCTCCCACCCCAGATGCACTTTTCCCTGAGCATGCGGTAAATAAGCCAACACTGTAAATTGTTTATCCGCAAACACCTAACAGCTCATTAATACAGTGTGCCGACAGGTAGGGAGGTACTTTTGATGATGTTAGCACTGGAAGATGCTTGGCATGCTTCATAAATCCATCCTTTGCTCAGTCTTGCGTCACTTGAGGGGAAGTTAAACTAAAGCCGGATTGCCTGTAAGACGCCTTTTGCTTTCCAAAACAAGTCGTTTAAAAGGTGAACCGCAAAAATAGAACAAAACATCCTCCTGGCCACTGATAAAAGACACATGGCACAAAGCTTAGGCATTAAGTGCAGTCAGGAATCATGCAGTTTGTTTTTGTGGCTGTTTTTCACAGTTTGTTGGATGTTAGCTTCTTCCACATCTCATGGCTCTCTAGGTGGAAAGGATTCAGCTTATTTCCATGGCTGTGGGCAAAATAGTGTGCGGTAAACAGCATCTTGGGTGAGCTGTGCTGAGTTGTACCGAGCTGTGCGGGCCTGAAGACAGACAGCAACATTAATCACAGGCTGGGGGTCTGATTACATAGCCCTGCTCCTCTTAAGTAAAGCTGTCCCTGGAGCGTTACATGGAGACGGCACTGCTAGTTTGGCATCACACTGGTGGATGCTCAGCTCTCCTGTCGAACAGTGGCTCCATCATCACCGTTCTCTGCACAAACGAATGTTATTCAGAGGAGGTAAAGTGTCACACAAAGTCCAAGAAGTGGTATTTCCAGAAAACACAGTCAAGTTGAAGACACGAAGTTTGGTGAAGGTCATGGGTATGCGCCCAATAATCCTGTAAAACATTTCTGAACAAATTCTACTGGTCAGAATATTTTATGTTCTTCATGTGCTGAAGTCTTGACTATGTGACTCTTGTAAGCTGCACGGACTCCAGTTATGTAAGCAAAATAATTGCTAACACTAATTTGTCCCTCTCTGTATTAGAAAGCAACTCAGAAGGTCAGTAAAGTTAGTAGAAGAACTGTACTATAGTTCTTGCTATTGTGTGCTTTGTTACAAGCAATTTCTGTTGTAGAATTTCAGCACAATTGGTATGAATAGTGTGGTGTCTATTCTTTAAAGGTCTGTTTTATTATTCAGCATTATTCAAGCTAACTTTAACCCTGAGCCGTAAGTCATACCTATTCTCAGAAGGAAACTGTTCAGTTTCAAGCAGCACTTAAGATTCCTTGGAAGATGTGAATTTAGATAATTCATTCTGTGTCATCAAAACTGTTTTCAGTAAATACAAGCAAGCTTACATTTTTGTGAAAACAAGCATAATCTCAGGTACAGTCTGCATGTTATGCTCATCATACATGCAGCAAACTGAGAACAAAAACTGGTCACTTCTTTAAAGAGCTCTTACTGCAGCTTGCAGCTCCTGTTCTTGGAAGGGAATGACCTTATTTCCAAACTGAAAGCTCATGGAAACATTCTGCTGAGAAGTGGTGAAAATGTTTATGGAGTGTTTCAGACACATCTCTTCTCAAACTTTAAACATAGTGAGCTCAAGTTGTTGAAATTATTGATCCTTCAAATCCCACTGCAACGTTGTTGCCACTATGGTTACATATGGTTGAGTAGTCATCCATCACATGCTTTTATTGGGATTTTTTACTGGCCTGGTTTAACCTATGCTGCATCCCTCTGTCTAAGACTTTTATACACAGTCTGCGGCCAAAAACGGCACGCTGCAGTTTTAAATTTCATAAACCAATTTAATCAAAGAACAACCTTTACGCTCCTCAACAAAATTATCCTGTACAGAGGAGGTTTTGTGTCTCTAGAAAAGGCTTTTGCGTGTCTTTGCTCCCTTTTGTGTGAGTGTCATTCACTCAAAGTAAATGGTTTTTGTGAGCCGCGATGATCACAATGACAGGAAATGGCCTTTTCTTTGACCAGTGTTTAAGCCCTGACTGATGTTAATATCAGTTTCCTGGGACGCATTCTGATATTCACAGAGAAATGATATTCTCACATCCTGTTGAGTCGAAATGTCAGCGTTTAATAAAAACCTTTAATGTCAGATCCTGCAAATTTAACATGAACACTCACTCTGTCTGAAAGGCCTGTTTGAAAATGTCATTTCCGTCTGTATATGGGACACGTAAAATAGTTAACATGTTGTGACAATTTACAAAACTCCAGCATCAGTCACAAAGTTTTTCAAACTCGAGGAGAGCTGCAGAAATTATATATTTATAGCTCAAACAAACATGCATTGATTCTCTCTCTGATTTCATTCTAAGGCAGAGGATGGCATTGAAATCACTGAAGCATCAAAATGTTGGGTCATTGCACCGAAGGGCTGGATCAATTGATCCATTTTTCAAACATGAAATTGATATTGACCCGTTTCATCTGGACTCACACGGTCTGTACAAACCCACTTGCAGGTAAATTGTCCCACAAATTTATGTCACTCAGATGTTAGATGGCTGACCCCGTCTGTTGGGGAATTCAGTGTAATCACAACCTTGTAATTTACTAACTCAGAGCTGTCAAGCAACCTCTGAGCACACGTGGAAACCTCAGAGACACCCTTGCTCCGCTGCACTTTCTTCCATTCGTTAAACACTCTCCCCCTTGCTTGCTATGATTTGCCTTTAAAATAAATGTCAAATATTTATGGGATTCATTAAGTTTTTTTTTACAGTATTCCTTGTTTGGTCTTTTGCTGCTGTAATTAGCCCTCCATATTTTTTAAGCGTTTGGCAGCCAAGTGGGCCCTGGGGGGCGGAGACTGAAAGAAGGAGGTTGTGCCTAATTTAATGTAGATTGGAATTGGAGCAAGAACCCTTACAAAACTGAAACCTTGCACAATTTTCAGGACTGTTCCAAAAATTGGATGTTGCTTTATCCCGGCCCCCTTTTCATTCCTTGGGTGCTGGTTAAGAGAGAAGTTTTGAAAACTAGAACAAAGGTTGCAATCCAGTCATCTGTCAGAATAATCTTAAGGCTCCGGCAACATTTTTTTCCTTCAAAGGATGAAAATGTCCTAAAATCAGGATTTGTTACAGGCCTCGTGCTGACATTTAGCTTCTGCCCAAGAGCAAATTCAGAGACTGTTGAAGATGTTGCTGTAAATCCTGCATTTATTTTTATATTGTCCATATTTCACTTATGCTGAGCGCTCTGGATTTTGCTGGCAAGTGTACATATGTTTTCCCTCTACATAATTTGTATGCTGTATTACTCGCTTTTTGTAAGTGATACTGCTTTGTTAATTAAGACTGCAGCAGCAAACGGTTGGTTTACTATCTGTTAAAGCAAATTATCGATTGAAAACACAAGTGCCCTCACTGCGAATGCACTTCCCTTTCCACCCGTGCTCCGCTGTCAGGCATATTGTTTCGTGCCTCATGAAATTATTCAAACGCTGCTTCGGTTTTGATCCGTTTCTCACAATTTAAACCTTTGACCAGATTAAGATGACAACAAATAAGTTGAAACTGCGGCAAGGGTCAAAGTGTTGTCAGGTTTTCCACTTGCCAGTCATTCCGTTAATGCTTTGGCAGAACTTCAGAGCCATCAGCCAGCTCTCTGTTCTTCGATCAAAGGTTCAAGCTGAAGAGATTGCCCAACGCACAGAGCATTGATGAAGAATCACTCCTGAGTGATGAATCCTATCATTGCAGGGTTGCTTTTTTTTTGCCCGTACTTTCTAATTATCCACAAGAACATGCATGCAGCAGAGGGAGTAGGAAAATAATCATCTATATGCACAATACGTGTGGTGATAGTACTGAGTCTGTTCTGATCTACTGATTTTTAAGTCACCATGAGAAGCACCATGATCACCTGGTTGAAATGAACAGGTCCTGCTCTTTGTTTGGTAGCAGAGGATGCCCTGTCAAATCTTGTACAAGAAATGAAGCTGAGAATACTTTATGCCTCATCAGCCTCTAATGTGGTGATTTGGATGTTAAATTGGGCTTTAGTGTAAAACATTAGCATGCTTTAACCATGCTGATAATTTACAGTCTAGTTTAATAGGGCTTATAGGTTATGTTTTGGCATATGGGCATATTTATGTTATATTAGCATAGAATCATCTGACTTCCAATGTCCCCAGTCCCCTCCACTTTGGTCAAACTGAAACAAGGAGAGCGCAGTACTCCGCCAAGTCTGCTCAGTCGTCGTATCATTTCCGACGGCTGAAATCTTGGAAAATATTCAAGTCTGAATATATTATATATAATAAAATATTCGGATGCCAGCGTCACGACCAAATATTCAGGTATTTTGGATATTTGGGTCCAGCCTTTGGTACAGACATTCATGGTCTTCAGACGATAAATCCTAATAATCCTCATTTTAAAAACTTCCTAAGAAGTTTCAATAAGTTTTCTGAGAACTATTTTATTTTAATGTTAATTATGTGGAGAAGGCAGATGAAGTCAATTTGTTCTTTTTCACTGAATTAATCCAATAGTTACACCAGTCACATGCAAAAATATGTCTGCGGGAAGTCCATGGAGAATTTCATTTTCAGTTGTAGATAAACAGTAATTGAATGTTTATTTAGGTTTTAAAATTAATTTATTTTAATGTCCTATTTCTCCTGTAATTAGTACAAAATTGCAGACTTTTTTGCAAGAAACCGTGTTGGAAATTTTAGGAAATTACAAACTTCATGTTATGAAGGCTGTAGACTCTAAGAGCCCTACTTATTGGCAGCGCAGCCGTTGCTCTAACTGGTAATTTCCTTGAGTGGAAATGCCTGCACTTGTTTTTTGTTGCAAGAATACAGTGCACAAGTAGGAGGAAAGGTGCAAACAGGTGGGAGGTTCACTCAAATGATTCAGCTCATAGCAAGTTGTTGACCTCGTTTTTTTTTTTAGAACAAAAGGTCTCAATATTTCACTGAGAAAGACCTCTCAAACCATGTTCATTTCTGGCTCAATCTAGTAGTTTCATCAAAACACAAAGTCACAGAAGCAAATGTGTAGCAATAAAGAATGATGCTCACAAAACAGCAATTTAAAAGCTCTGAAATGCATCAAAATCAGCATAAAAACTTGTATTATCATTATAGCAGGAACGATGGAAAATCCAATCTGCACTGATCTATCAATCAGAATGAATGACTCTTGTGATATTGGGTTGTCTACAGCTGCTTTATACCGGAAGGTTTGTCCCTCAGTTCAGCAAATCCTGCAGACATCTGAAGGGAGTAGGACAGATATGCTGATAAATCTGCCAGCTCAAGTTTGACAAGTCCTGCAACAAAGTGCAATGTCATTATGCGATGTCTGCTGTGTTTACTATGATTAAACTGCTTCGAGATTTACACCAGAGTACTACAAAATATCCCCACGCATCTCTATAACGCTTCAAGGGGGTCCTGTGTGTTCTGTTATACGTTATTGTTGCATATCAATCTAAGAAAGGGAAGATTCACCGAAGCAATGTCTTCAGTTTCTTTCTGCAAGGCTTTGTTCTTAACATAACTGTTAAAGATCTGGTTTTATGAGTGTAAATAGTGATGACCTTCACCACACTGTGCACTGGAAAAAATGTGCATCTCAAAACAAGAAAAAAAAACTTATTTCACAGAATTTTTATTCTGAAATAAGTGAACAATCTGCCAACAAAACAAATGAAAATGGCTTGGTAATATTCCTTGAAATAAGATATGATATTTAGAATACTGAGATCTTAAAATTAGCTGGGAAAACTTATTTTAAGTGATATTTTACCGGGATTGTTAAGCTTTGGTGTCTTAACCCTCCTATTGTCCTCATTCCAAAAATATTGTTGCATGTCTGAAAAAAAATTCAAAAATTCAGCTAAAAATCCCAATTTATAAAATGTGCAAAATCTTCAGAAAGAAATTTCTGTAAATTTCCCTTAAAAGTTTTATTTTGGAAAAAATCTCCCAAATTTGGCAAGAAATAAAATTAAAAAATAAAAATTGTAAATATTTTGAAAATTTCAAAAAAATGAATAAAAATCTTCCAAAAAATACAAAAAATATTTAAAGTGATTCCATATTTAGCGGTAAAACGTCTAATATTTTCTTTAAAAAACGTTCAGAAAAAATCAAACCAAAATCCAGTGAAATTTGCTGGATTTGTTTTATTTTTTTCTGAATGCTATTAGAGAAACATTTTTTTGTAGCATTTCTGTTTTGCCATCAAAAATGTTAAATGTCCCAAAATATTTTTGAAAATGTGAAAGTTTTCACTGTGAAAATATTTTTCCCACATTTTCCAACTTCTAAACGAGTCAGTTTGGCCTGCAGAACGACACCAGGATTAAATCAAGATAATTTCAAAATTGCTTGCGATATTTAAGATGCATTGTCTTAAAGCAAGCCCCTCCATCTTGCTGAAATGTCATTTGTTAAGTGAATTTATCTTAAATCAAGTGGGATGATAGCCCTAGCCGCGCTAGACCCAGGTCTTAAGACGCAAGGGTCTAGGAAGTCTCGACAGGGAGGGAGGCGGGCTAAAAGGTTGCCTTTCAAATCACTCTGCAGCAATTGGGTAGGTATACAACCAATGAGCGCAACGAATAGGCTGACGTAGTTCCTAGAGCTTCCAACCTCGAGGCTTACCGAGGGTAACTAGACCCACCCTGGCAGAGAATTAAAATTAGTTGCCATGGGTTGTCTAGCGCGGCTAGGCTAGTGGGATGAGACATTTTGACTAAAAATAAGACAAATAGACTTGGTACGATTTTGAGTTTTTTGCAGTGTGTATTTTCCTTCCAATAAAAAGAAGGGGTACAAACACTGCATACCTACTTCCCACTAACATGTTCCAAATGAGTCGATAAACAGTAACACAAGTAAGAAAGTGAAATAAATGGAAGCATCTTGGACTTTAAGCACCATCTTGACCCAAGGGGTGTTAACTTTAAACTGACAGGTGTAATTAGACTGCAGTCGAGTACACACAACTTGAATTGCCCCATATCTAATTAAAATCAAGCCTGCTTCTCTTTCTGTGGCTCTTTATTCAGTGTGACAGCTTCTCATGGAGAAGCTAATAGGAGCTTTCAGAGGAAGACAGCGGATTGCTCTGGGGTTTCACATTTGCTCATTTGCAGATAATGTAGGATGTAAGCTATAGGTAACTCTGGCTGCTTTTAAGTCTGTGCCTTACGTGCAGATGGTTACATAAACCAAAGACACATTCTTAAATATATCCTTTGCAGAAAGGAGCGCGTTCACCCTGAATGCCTCCTCGTCCAGCAAACTAGTACAGAGCTTCATCTCATGCTGCTGGCTACAAAGTCAATTGGTCTGCCTCACATGGTCAAGAGGACAAAGCTTCTTTAATGCTAATCCAATTGTCGCCATAACTTGAACAGCGAAGACAATTGTTTTGTCGTCAGCTTTGCCCTTCATGTAAACCCCTAGCAAGACGAAAACAGGATTTGTTTTGAGCTTTCCTCTTGAGCTTTGTTGCTGAATGAGGACAAGCACTTCAGTCGACAGTGCAGCAAATGTTAAGACGGTTCGATTTTAAAGGCTGCTGGCAGAATTCTCCAAAACCCAGTAGGAAAAGATGGGTAGGGAACGTCAGCAAATGGCATTACCCCTTTTTTGCTTAATACTGGAAACTTACTGTATAGTCTATAGTTGTGTCAGCCTCAGCTCAGTGTGTTCGTCTTCCCCTCCCTCCTGAGAACAAGTCATCTTTCAGTCCCGCAAATCACACTGGAAGCTTAAGTTTATTTTTTCCTCCTTTTTATCACATCCCAAATCCCATGAGGAAACAAACCGTTCTTTAATACCAATGAAAGACTCGCTGGCTCGAATCACAAGGCTCGCGTTGCTCTGTTGTTTCTCGTTCTTCAGTCCCACATCGTCAAGACTGCCTTCCTGCATCGATGTTGAAGTGCGGGGTCAATCGTCTTCACTTTCAGAAGCTTTCGCAGTAGTGAAATGAGAAGTAACAAGCCCTCCCACCCCCCGCTGAATTCTAATTTGACAGAATCATGTATTCCTGCCATGCTCGCTTCAGGTCTGCCTTTTATGTCGAGCAAAATACACAGCAACCTGCCACAGTTGCAAGCTTCTGGCCATGTACCTTTGCCTTTGGTATTCTTTTAACACGGAGTAGTACTTTGTGATAAAAGAACCCTCCCGCTGTCCCCCTCTGAATATGCTGTGGCGCTTTTGTTCCCCAAATTTCCATACTTGTCATTTTGCCGTGTAGCTCGCAGTTTTTTAAGTGGTATTTGGAGTGTCGGTTAAAGTGTTACATCAAAGTCCCGTCCTTGTTTTCTCTCTCCTAGGTAACATCAACGACTGCTCTCTGCACTACTACTTCTTCCTGCTGGCGGGGATCCAGGGCATCACCTTGCTCGTCTTCCTTATTGTGTCCGTCAAGTACGACAGGCAGAGGGGCAGGGCGGGAAGTCAGCGGCAGAGACACACCTCCTCTTGACCCCAGCAGATGTCCCAGAAACCCCCGGAACACCTCCACCATCACCATACCGGCCTTCTCCTGTCATATCGCTCAGCGCCCCAAAGATCCCGTCGAATAGGTACTCGCCCATCCTCCTCCAGCAGTTTGGATTACCTCTTTCACGTCCGTACACTTATTTATGTTTGTTTTAGCTATTAAGTGGGGATTCTTTACCCAGTCTGACAGCAATATGGTTTTGCATCGCTGGGTGCCTACACAGGTACCCACTGACAGCACAGAGATAAATCCAGGAGCTGTGTTTGAATCGTTTCTACTGTACTCCCTCACTCCTGTGTGTTTACTCCTGTTGCCTTTCTTTGATCATTTGCACTTAACTTGAAGAGTGATGCCATAAAATGTGACATCTTTATATTTTCTAATCACGAAGAATGCTCGGTTGTTTTGATGTAGCTCGATTTTTAATTTCTGTTTTCTAACAAAGAGTTATTTTTGGACTTGCTGTTGTTGCTAATCATTTTACTGATCCCGACAGGATATGTTTGTATTTACAACTACATTCATTTCTAGTCTATCCATAACCTGAGATCGAGGTACTTGTGTATTTAACGTACTTGAATGTCAGCATTCTTACATTTACCCCTGTAGGGCTGCTGGAGAGCTTCAAACACTCATGCAGTAACGTAGCGGTGATGACACTGAATGGGGATTTGGTTTAATGCACAGAGCTGTTAAATGTTGTTGCAGATTCTCACAAAATGATGCCGTTAGAGTTTGATGTGATTTAATGAATTGATTA
Organism: Acanthochromis polyacanthus; assembly: GCF_021347895.1. Lineage (NCBI taxonomy): Eukaryota > Metazoa > Chordata > Actinopteri > Pomacentridae > Acanthochromis > Acanthochromis polyacanthus. Next base: position 28,370,676 of record NC_067119.1, on the reverse strand, counting down.
TTTAGTTCTAATATTCACATTTCCCACTCTCAGCATTAGATGTGACTATTAAAATCTAACATCGAGAGAAGAAAATCTCCCACATTTGATCCAACAACATGTGATTACACCATAAAGCCGCATAAATCCGCCCTATAAATCCTCTCACAGCACCATACATGAAGAATGACAACTCCTCATGTTAAAAAATAATAATAACTCCATGACTCCCGTGAAGCTTCATAGCAGTTTTTACTTTCTGGTCAAGCTGTAAAATCACGTCTGCATGACAAACTAATGAGAGACTAACCATAAGCTTAACGCACAACCTTGTGTGTGCCTCTGAAAATGAATTGCGGCATTAATGTTTGATCGTGACGAAAATATAGTTTTAATATAAAAAAATTAAAATGAAGCATTCACATAACATCTTCTCTGTATTTAGAATTCCATTGCAAAAAAAATAAAAATCTCTACGCACACAGTATTTGTGCTGAGAAACTTTTTGCAGTGTTATCATGGCTTTGCAGCTTTGCCAGAAAATCTTTAAAAACAAGCTTCTGTTTTGTTGTATTTATATGACTGTGATGCATTTGTTTTAGCTTTAAGAATAAGTGTGAGTGAGTGTGTGTGTGTGTGTTTCTTCAATCCTCAGATTAAATAGAGAACAAGGTACTGGATTTTATTAAAACGAGAAAAGTCTCAGGGCTCTAGGAATAGTATTAAGTGACAAAACTCCAGGAATTTTACAACTGCCTTTGGGAGCTCAGAACAGTGTATCGCCTGTTGTAAATAAAGTTATATTTGTAACAGCACATAAAAATACAGATTCTATCTTACTGATGGCATAAAATGCCTGTTAGAGTGATTTTAGTTTGTGTTTGTTTGATTGGAGAATGATAAATATGTGTTCCTTGTTTTATTGCATATTTTATGTATACTTGCTTTGTCATCTCAGCCAGTTTTAAAAGATTTATTACATTTATATTGGAATTATGTTCTGTTTTCAAAATGGTACATGACTGGAATATTGTTTTGTGGATATATTTGTGCCTATTAAAATATATTACATTGAGAATTTGCTTTGTCATTGTGAGTCACTGCCTAAATACGGCCAAGCTGGTTAAGACATCTGCCACATCATTTTACCTGACACTTAAAACAATGACTGCAAAAAGCACTTTTCCTGTTCTTTCAGTCTTTGTAGTCTTCTCTTATGCATATTTAGATTTTTTTTCTCGCAACACAGCATGGCTTCGTTGCAGGATTTCAGTTAAAACCAGCAGTTTGCTTTTATCTGTAAACATAGAATGTATATCTATAGGTTTATTCCCTCGTCCACAGATGTCACTGATGAATATCTGAAGCACCAAAATGCAATAATACCTAGAATGAGAACATGTTCCAGTCCTGCGTTTTATATTCAAGCGATGTGGTGACACGCCTGTTAACATGTGAATCACGGATTGTGCCTTTAACGCCTGCTTTCATAATTAGGGTTATGGTTTGTTGGTCCTGAGGCAAACTCAAAGTGGATTGCCTAAATTATTTATATTACAAAAGAATAAAAAAATAAATAATAAAAACCCCCCGTGGCAAGCTGTAGGGAAAAAGGTTGCTAATGCAGAGGTGCAAAGCCTCATTTTTCTTTCCCATCGGGGGAAGGAGGCATATTTCTTCTTAGTTTCATCAGACACAGATTGAAATCAACATCATCACAGATCATTTTTTAATGCTGAGGCCTCCCAGCCATGGGGCTTGGAGAGGGCCATTTCCTGTTTAATTTGGTCAGAGAGCTCACATAGCCGTGACTGAGCAGACAGCTTGATGTTTGAAACCAACACAATGCCTCCAGGTCATAATTCTAGTGTGGCGGCTTGTTTCTCATGTTGAGAGGAATTTCTGACACATCGAAGTGGTTAGGGAAGCAGAATTGCAAGGCAATAACACTGAGATATATGGTTTTGGTAGTTCACTCCTCATATTTTAAAGTGATTTATGGGCCAGAATTTAAGCAAACAACTGTTCCATATGTGTATATATTTAAACCTGCTGCTATTTTTCCTCTTTTGTGCTGTGTGCCAAGTTAATGCCTACCCTCTGAAATCTAGAGAAATTTTATTAGGATAATATATGAATTTGAATATTATTACACTTTTCAGCAAAGCTTGTAGCAGAGGGTACGGTTAGGTAGGGCAATGCTTGTGTCAACTTGATATGAGTGGTCAGATTGACATGAAACTTTGTACAGACATCCTTATTACTTTTGTGACCCGTCGACATTTCCTCTACCACCACTAAAAAGGTTTGAGTTTTCATTTATCCTGTGGAGTAGCTCCACATTTTTTGGATGGATTAAAACAGTGGGACAGAATTCAGTACTTTCATGCTGTGTGCCCTGAGGATTTATCTGATGACTCTGATGATCCCTTAGACTCTCTAGCATCACAGAGCGCTAAAAATTTGTGGTTTTAAGTGAAATGGACAACTGTTTTGTATTCATGTCTCTTTCAGGAGTCGTCCATATATTATCTATACACCGCTTAATCCTCATTAGGGTCTTAGGGGGGTTGGAGTCTATCCCAGCTGACTTAGGGTGAAGGTACAGGACACATGGACAGGTCACCAGTCTATCACAGGATCATACACAGAGACAAACAATCACAGTCACATTCACACCTGCAGACAATCTAGAAACATCAGTTAACCTCAGCATGTCTTTGGACTGTGGGAGGAAGCTGGAGAACCCAGAGAAAACCCACACATGCACAGGGATAAAGATCCCAGATCCAGGCCGGGACACGAACCAGGGATCTTCTAGCTGTAAGGTGACAGTACTAACCACCGTTCCATTGTGCAGCCCTGTCCCTCTCAGGATGAATATGATAATTTTGGTGACTCATCCAGGACAATCATTGAGTCAAATTTTCAATTTGTCCAATACTTTGTTTTATGTCCAAATACCTGAAACATGATGAATATTACACCAGATAAGTGTCATCACGTGGTCGTCTTTATGAGCAGACTGTCATTTGCATTTGGCTGACTGCAAAGTTCATCCTCAGAGCTGTCAACATGGCTGTATCTCTGTAATTTCATGCCAGTCGCACGCAGTCAGATATCTACAGATATAATGTGCAGCAATTCTACAGTAAAATGACTCTAAAACATCCAACCCAGTGCTTGTTTAAGATGGGCCAAGTCTGTGCAGAATGAATCATCAGTGATTTCAGATTGACTTACTCTGATGTCACACAAACATAAGCAACAATCCTGCACGATAAAGGAGCTGCAGGCTTTGAAGCCAAGCGTCACATTTTCTCTCCATCAGGGAATGATGGGAAACACATGGCTGTCACCTGACCTAACAGCTGATTGGTTTATTTGTTGACTGAACAATGTGACGTTTGATCAAAAGTTATTAGAGATTTAGGTTTTTTGTTTGTTTGTTTGAGGGTATATGTAAGTTATAATTCTGGTCTGTTGCATGTGAAAGTTGGACTGATTTACTTAACGTATTTAACAACACAAAACATCTGGTAGGGGATGTAAGGACTCTTAAATCATGTCTGTACAGATGTATGACATATCAGTAATAACAGCCTTTGCCTTCTGTTTCTTTCTGCTGTTTTTGACTATTTAATAATGCTTTCACTTTATGTAAGCAGTGTGAAAGGGACAGGTCTGCTCAGCAGATTTAAATGAGAATTCATGTAAAATGCAGATTAAACAATAAACAGAGATCCCAGATTGCCTGTGTTGTATTTCAAGAAGATATCCTGTCGTAACAAAACTATTGGAGACTACATACAAACTGATGTATGGCTGTGATTATTAAATCAGAATGAGATCTAACAAGAGCATTTGTTTTGCTTTCTGTACAAACAGAAGGCGGCTGGCAGTTGTCCGATTTCAGTGCAGTTTGCTGCTTCTGCCTCCTGCTGCTGCCGCCTGCTCTCAGCTGATTTCCAGGCGAGGTGCAGTTAATCTCCAATGAGACTTTTGTCTTGATTAAGAAACCCCACTAGCAGAAATTACATACTGCGCGTTTAAGTTTAAAAAATGGTTTGTACAAGCTGGAAGATTGCAAATATGGTGTAAATGGAGACAGTAAATAAATGTAAAGTAGACTGAAACAGATTTCAGTGAGAGGCACTTACTTCCTCTGAGTATCCTTAGGCAAAAATGTGTTCCATAGAAACAATTTGGAGAAAATGGGAAATTAAGAAAGCCTCTAAGGTCTCCAAAATGCCTTCTATATAAAAATACTGTAAAGAGCTTTTTGTTTATGAATGCTGTTGTGTGCATTTCCATATTGCTTAATGAAGGCTATTGTCCTTTCTGTATGTCATTGACTTTTCAATGTGTGGTGGTCTAATGAGAATGTTAAGCTGCTTTTAATTGTGTTACTGAGACTTACCTGTGTAATGAGCAGCTGGCAGATGCTCCCAAAGATGTTGCTCCAGTAACTTGAGGATTAGGAGGTATCATCGTATGTTAATTAGGATAAGCTAAGACACGATGTTTAAGAAAATACCAGCCAACGCTAAGTACTAATCATCCACATTTACATCGACCTAATTACTGTATATAAACTAAATTATCTTTGTTGGTCCTCGAGCCTTTTCTGTAGGAGACCCCAAATTCATCAAGAGACAAGTTGTTGAACTCCGTGTTGATCTGTTTATGACATGATACACCAATCAAGTCATGCTGAGGATATGAGCTGTGGAAAAAAAATATATGTAGAGCCTCTCACAATCCCCTGTTCCAGAAAATGAGCTTGTCTTGTCACTTGAAAGACTGTTTTCTGTGGGACTGAGCGTGGCAGCAGGTTAAGGGTGTTCGTTCAGACAGATGATCTGTGAAATAAGCAACCGTAAAACGCTTTAACAGCGTACATCCATCTGGATTTACAGCATCAACCTTGGTTATTACATGCAGGCCCTGTGGTTTAGAGCATCTTATTTGTACAGAATGGGACTTGACTCCCATGAAACAGCACAGGTATCAAGATAAATCTTTTTCAGCCACACTGAGGAATACCTTTCGTGCCAGCTGTATCTTGGTAGCCCCCTGACCTTCTGCTGTTTTCCAGGAGGCAGAAAAATACCTTGGTCTGTCTGGGAGAGCTGCCTGATATGTCACTTCCCTGTGCACGGTGTCCCACTACTTTTCCTGGGCCAATATATCTAAATGACATGGTTGGGTGCTCACGTCATGCTGCTGAGGGGCTTCACTAGCTACGGTGGTTGTTTATTTCCTTTGGGGTTTTGAGCCATCGCTGATATTCTTTGTTGCGCATTTGTTTGTACAGATGTATGAGTTTGATCTGATATTAATTAGAGGGAATCAGAACTGGATTTTCTGCTGGTGCATTCAGGGCAGCTACAGGCTGCTCCACAAAGTTGGAAGTATTTCTATTTATTTCATATTGTCAAAAAATTTGGTAAAGATCAAAACATATGATTAGCAGTCCCATATGAAGATCTTTGTGCACCTTATCTCATTCAGTGCAACTTCAGCTCTGCAAGCGTTTACAACTGTTTGTTTCTTTCCTGCTCTCTGTCCACATTAGCCTAGCCACGCTAGACCCAGGTCTGAAGACACAAGGGTCTAGGAACTCTCGACAGGGAGGGAGGCGGGCTAAAAGGTTGTCTTTCAAATCACTCTGCAGCAATTGGGTAGGTTTACAATCAATCAGGGCAACGAATAGGCTGACGTAGTTCCTAGAGCGCCGGAAATCAGAGGATGCAGTAGTTCGGTGAAGCCTTATTTATACAGTCAATTGGTGAAGCTCAAGTATGTTACAGACATGTTAACAGAAAGATTATTCAGAGTCGGTGCTAATGGAGCTCAACGACTGTTGTCCGTTTTGTTGTCGACCCTGGCAGAGAATTAAATTCGTTGCCGTGGGTTGTCTAGCGCGGCTAGGCTAGTTGTTTCCGGTTGTTTCTGTCAGAATCGTCGCGCCTCTGTCGTCACTTAGTTACGCCCGCCTTCTGACTCTACACTTCATGGTGATTCGTCGGCCAGTTTTAGGAGCATCCAACCTCGAGGCTTACCGAGGGTAACTAGACCCACCCTGGCAGAGAATTAAATTCGTTGCTGTGGGTTGTCTAGCGCGACTAGGCTATGTCCACATATAATCAAACCCAAAATTATTCATACCTTGAGCAAATTTTGACTAAAAGTTACTTTTAAATGTAAATAAAAGCTGAGAAATGATTTTTTTCCCCACAATGATGCCTCTTGTGTATCATCTTATTATCTTTTGGGAAACACCTGTGTCAATTTCAATCAATAAAAAACTTGTTGGTTGGCTATATTTTCATGTAAAACGACTGGGCAGAGAGAATGTTAAAAGCGATAGTAAGCCTTGGTTTTACACACATATTGATGTCACTGTCTGCTGATATATGGTCAATTGTTTTTCTCCACACTATCAATCATAGACGCAGAGAGAGTCTTACCACTGTGGTGCACTGGTCAGGTGGGAGATTGTGTTTACAATACACCAGGGGTGGACTGGCCACCTGGCATACCAGGCATTGTCCTGGTGGGCCGGTGTCTAGTGGGGCTGGTCAACAGGTTCCCCCAGGCCTGTAATCAGTAAATTGGAATGACATTTTAAATTTCACAGGTTGTTTCTATTATAGGACTGCACAGTGGAGGTAGTGGTTAGCACTTTCGCCTTGCAGCAAGAAGATCCCTCGGTTCAAATCCCGGTAATAATGTTTGGTTGGTTTAAAGGACTATTCCACCTTAAATCTTTGAATGTTGACCTAAAAGGTTGGTTTCAGGAAGTATTCCACCTTCAAGGTCCTCACACATCCACCTTAAAAGAACATTCCACCAAAAATTCCTGGACATGCACCTAAAATGTTGGTTTAACCGAGTATTCCATCCAAAATCCTCAAAGAGATCTGAGGGGCTGGTTAAAAGGAATATTCCACCTATAACCTCAACTAGGGCAGTCTGTGTAGCAGCAACAGCAGAAAGAGGTCCTCTCTGGGTGGAAGAACGGCGTCTGAGTAGCAGCTCCCTTTCTGCTCTTACCTTACTCACTAAATTCAAGCCCCATGGAGGACTCGAGTAGTTGATGTTTCCTGCTGCAACCTTCTCTTTTTCAGATTTCTTCCACATCCGATCACTCCCGACCCAGTTTTTGTTGACTTTTTTGACTCTTTTTCCGAGCTTTGACCAATCTGAGAACATGAAGTACATCATCGGCATCGTTGGCGTAACCAATGGAGGGAAAACCACCCTCACCAACCACCTGATCAAGAACCTGCCCAACTGCTGTGTGGTCCATCAGGATGACTTCTTCAAGCCCCAAGATCAGATTGAAGTTGGTGAAGATGACTTTAAGCAGCACGATGTCATCACTGCTCTGGACATGGACACCATGATGAGTCAGATCTACGCGTGGCTGGAGAACCTGGTGAAGTTTGAGAAGTCTCATGGTGTTAATAACACCCTGAACACAGAGATCATCCCGAAGTCCAACCACAAGGAAGAGGAGGAGACTCACATCCTCATTGTGGAGGGCTTCCTGCTTCACACCTACAGGCCTTTGATGGACGTGCTAAACCATCGTTACTTTATTTCCATCTCATATGAAGAATGCAAAAAGAGGAGGTGCTCTAGGGAGTAGACGGTCCCAGACCCCCCTGGCCTGTTCAATTGACACGTCTGGACCATGGACCTGCAACACAAGAACATCTGCTCACTGTGAAACATTATTGAGAGCAGCTTTTTGTGATTTCTATGCAGAACACTATGATGTTTGCTCAGCTGTGCACTATTAAATTAGCCTAGCCGCGCTAGACAACCCACGGCAACGAATTTGATTCTCTGCCAGGGTGGGTCTAGTTACCCTCCATAAGGCTCGAGGTTGGATGCTCCTAAAACTGGCCGGACGAATCACCATGAAGTGTAGAGTCAGAAGGCGGGCGTAACGAAGTGATGACAGAGACGCGACAATTCTGACAGAAACAACCAGCGCACAATAAACAGTTATCTTTCAACTTGGCTTTGGCCACAGCCCTTAAAGATTTGAAGCTAAAATTCAACTTGAAAGATAAACAAAGGACGGCACTGAAGTGTTTCATTGAGAAGAAAGACGTATTTGGACTTATGCCGACGGGATATGGCAAATCCTTAATATACCAGTTGGCTCCGCTGGTTGGGAAGCTAATGGGACTTAGCCACAATCCGGCGCTCTAGGAACTACGTCAGCCTATTCGTTGCGCTGACTGGTTGTATGCCTACCCAATTGCTACAGAGTGATTTGAAAGACAACGTTTTAGCCCGCTTCCCTCCCTGTCGAGTGTTCCTAGACCCTTGTGTCTTAAGAGCTGGGTCTAGCACGGCTAGGCTACTATTAAATGACTTAAGAATATGGAATATTGTTACGGTTTATTATTGTTCTCAGGTTTACTATTAAATGTACAGAGTGCTACTTACTGTCTTTTATTATATTTTAAAATTGACATTACTGCACAGAACATTTCAGATTATTTTACCACAGATCAAGGGTACAGATTGTTGTTGTTGTTCACTGTGTATTGGGTCATACGCAGTTTGATTTAGACTGATTAGTATACAGAACTCCATGATGTTTCTGGTTTACAGCTGAGAACTAGTTGCTAAAAGTACAGAATATTATTTAGTATTATTTCTTATTTTAGGCGTGATAATTGTCAGTAAACATTCTAAGAAGTGGAAACTGACAGGGTTGTATATAGTGCTGTTCTTGCACAATATTTGTCACTTAATTTGCCCTCAGGATTCTGTTGTTGAGCTTACCAGTTTTACATAACAGGCAGATGCTGCAGCTCATGATGCTGTAATTCACATAAACAAGGAAACAAGTCCATCATAATTTGAATGTTAACAGTTCAAAATGAAAAGGTCATATACAGCTTTCCTGTTGGGTTAAAGAGCCAAAAAAACCATGAAAATAGTTTTTAAAAGCGAGAGGTCGGTAGCAGCTTTCACATTTTCTTACAACTTTTCAGTGGCCCCCCCAAAATATCGGTTGTGCCCCCCAAGTAAGATTAATCTGGATCCAACCCTGGTTCAATTGTTTACATTTTTCAGATTTAGGCATTGTTAACGATGTCTATAAGTTGGTTCAGGTTGTTCAGTCTTTTTTTTAAGTTCTGCACTTTATTTTAAGATTTACAGTTATATAAAAAGTTATTTATAAAAAAAATGTTGCCAAAATGTTTTTTGAACCGTACTGAATTTATTTGGTTTTGATAGTCAGTTATTGGTTACAGTGCCTTGTGAAAGTATTCGGCCCCCTTGAACTTTTCAACCTTTCACCACATTTCAGGCTTCAAACATAAAGATATAAAATTCTAATTTTTTGTCAAGAATCAACAACAAGTGGGACACAATCGTGAAGTGGAATGAAATTTATTGGATATTTTATACTTTTTTAACAAATAAAAACTGAAAAGTGGGGTGTGCAATATTATTCGGCCCCTTTACTTTCAGTGCAGCAAACTCACTCCAGAAGTTCAGTGAGGATCTCTGAATGATCCAATGTTGTCCTAAATGACTGATGATGATAAATAGAATCCACCTGTGTGTAATCAAGTCTCCGTATAAATGCACCTGCTCTGTGATAGTCTCAGGGTTCTGTTTAAAGTGCAGAGAGCATCATGAAGACCAAGGAACACACCAGGCAGGTCTGAGATACTGTAGTGGAGAAGTTTAAAGCCGGATTTGGATACAAAAAGATTTCCCAAGCTTTAAACATCTCAAGGAGCACTGTGCAAGCAATCATATTGAAATGGAAGGAGTATCAGACCACTGCAAATCTACCAAGACCCGGCCGTCCCTCTAAACTTTCACCTCGAACAAGGAGAAGACTGATCAGAGATGCAGCCAAGAGGCCCATGATCACTCTGGATGAACTGCAGAGATCTACAGCTGAGGTGGGAGAGTCTGTCCATAGGACAACAATCAGTCGTACACTGCACAAATCTGGCCTTTATGGAAGAGTGGCAAGAAGAAAGCCATTTCTCAAAGATATCCATAAAAAGTCTTGTTTGAAGTTTGCCACAAGCCACCTGGGAGACACACCAAACATGTGGAAGAAGGTGCTCTGGTCAGATGAAACCAAAATCCAACTTTTTGGCCACAATGCAAAACGATATGTTTGGCATAAAAGCAACACAGCTCATCACCCTGAACACACCATCCCCACTGTCAAACATGGTGGCGGCAGCCTCATGGTTTGGGCCTGCTTTTCTTCAGCAGGGACAGGGAAGATGGTTAAAATTGATGGGAAGATGAATGGAGCCAAATACAGGAGCATTCTGGAAGAAAACCTGTTGGAGTCTGCAAAAGACCTGAGACTGGGACGGAGATTTATCTTCCAACAGGACAATGATCCAAAACATAAAGCCAAATCTACAATGGAATGGTTCACAAATAAACATATCCAGGTGTTAGAATGGCCGAGTCAAAGTCCAGACCTGAATCCAATGGAGAATCTGTGGGCAGAGCTGAAGACTGCTGTTCACAAACGCTCTCCATCCAACCTCACTGAGCTCGAGCTGTTTTGCAAGGAAGAATGAGCAAGAATTTCAGTCTCTCGATGTGCAAAACTGATAGAGACATACCCCAAGCGACTTGCAGCTGTAATTGCAGCAAAAGGTGGCGCTACAAAGTATTAATGCAAGGGGGCCGAATAATATTGCACGCCCCACTTTTCAGGTTTTTATTTGTTAAAAAAGTTTAAAATATCCAATAAATTTCATTCCACTTCACGATTGTGTCCCAATTGTTGTTGATTCTTGACAAAAAATTAAAAATTTATATCTTTATGTTTGAAGCCTGAAATGTGGCGAAAGGTTGAAAAGTTCAAGGGGGCCGAATACTTTCACAAGGCACTGTACATGCAGACGCTAATAAAACTAGTAGATTACATCAACATATAGCTATTGCACTAATTCTGGTTTGACATTATGATGTTCTGGACCTTTGATTTAATACATTTTCTCAAACTGGACCACTTTGAATTTTAGTTGAATACCCCTGCTCTACTGGATTGCAATTGTTTTTTTTTCAAACTTGTCAACAAGTTTGTATAGGTCTCTAGGGATGTTTTTGAAATTGTGTTCTGAAAATCCGACCTCTCTGTCAGTTTTTTGTCATTCAAAAATGAGTCCTTGATTCAGTCAACCGATAATGTAATGGGCCAAAAATGCCAGAGCCCATTTTTTGCCCCAGTCCACCCCTGCAAGACACAGATTTGGCACAAGGGTTTTGTTTAGGAACAATGTTGTCTTTGGTTTCCCGCGACTACATCTGTCATATCTGCTCGACCTTGGCAGCCGCTACTTTGCTCCTCTTACGGCAGCATGTCGGCGTGCGTTGAGTTGTTGTAAAACTACCATGAAGTGACTTTAAAATGAATTCAAAGGAAGCAACATAAATCAAGCGGCGAATAATCATTTGAAAATTGCAAATGCAGGCCCGGCACATTAGGACCACAGGGAGCACAGCCAACCATTAGTGAGAGTTTGTTGGTCTCACATCATCAATTTAATTAAAAATCCATTTAAGATGGAGGCCTGGGGAAAGTTTTCCTTTCCATTTCAGGGAAGTCAAGACTTCAAGGCCGACAAAAATGAGTCTTGAGTAGCCATGCTACAAGAATTTAAGCAGTGATATCTCCTCTCCCTCATCCCAGCTGCTAGGAAAACATCTAAAACTGGAGCCCAAGAGGAGAAAGAGGTGGGTCTTTAATGGGCTGTGCTGCTCTGTTCTTACCTGAACAGGCTGAAGCCACTGACAATGGTCATGGAAAGAGAGTCACAGTGGTCTTTTAATTACACCGGGCCCTCCATCAATCATGCCCCATATGGCTGACAGTTAAATCCCTCCCATATCTACCCCGGCTCTCGTCGCCCTTCACAGTCCACAGGCTGAGTGCAGCAGCCTCAGTCCCAGCACACAGACCTCGCTTCGGTCCCCTGCAGCCACCGATAGAGTCACAGAAGCAGGAAACTCACATAGATGACAGTAAATCACCACAGAAAAAAAATCAGGAAAGAGCGTTTTGTTTGTGTGCACACACGTAGGTGCAAGATACATTGCCAATGGCTGATTTCACAGTTACCCTGCTGTATTGTGGATCAAGACTTTAAAAATAGATTGGTGAAGCTGAGATCAGATTTTTGTGGTTCAGATTACAAACCTCAAATCAGTGCTAAGAATGAATACTGTCAAGACTAGCTAAGATAATTAATACTACTCACATTTGCACATAAAATAGAGCAGCTAGTGTAGCTGAGCACAGACTGGATCATGGTTGCCAATGCAGGCAGCAACAGATTTAAGAATTTGTCTGGGCCTTTTAGTGCCTTAAAAAATAAAAAACTAGTGATGAATCTAACTACTTTTGGAACAAGCCGAAGCTACTTTTCAGCAGATGACAGCCCTGTAGGAACACCCCTCAGTATCTTCTTTGTTCAGCGAGTGTCAGAGTAACAGCTGACAGACATGAGTTAACAATGTTGCCAAGGACCAAAGTGGATGCTGTGTGCTCTGTGTGACAAATTCAGTCTTTCGTGTCCATCTGGGCAATCATTTTACATGTAGATGTAGCTGAAAATACAATAGAACCTGTGTCTTTAATTTATGTGCATGGTGATTTTCCCTGACAAACAAAAGTAGGTAACAGTGGACTGGAAACAGAAGAAATAGCTAGTGACTCTGTTTGAAGGTAACAAATTATGTCTACCAATACCTTTAAAGGTTCCATACTGTGCTGTGAGGTTGTTATAAACTTGGAGGTGTAGAGCAGGAGCTGTTAAGATATGAAGATGTTGCTTTTGTGTAGACAACCTCGGATGGACAGCAAGAATTTTACTGAACTACAACAATCCAGCCAGGCTTATTTACTTCATAAAGCTGCTTCTGCTAACTCTACGATGTCTCAGCCTTGACCAAAGCACACAAAATGTTCTGCTGTTGGCTGTAAGAGTAAACACAATAGTCTTTATGCACTCCCAGGATCTGAGGTATTGAAGGCCCTGTGGAATGCTTTTACGCATTTTTGATGGCAACGTGCCCACAACAACAGAGAAATTCCCAGCATTAGCGCGTTGTGTGGCTGATGTAGCTAATGTGGCTTTGATAAGATGCCCTGAAGTCAGAGCTCTGTGGAAATTGTAAAGCTGAGTTATATTCAGAGATGGTGGAAACCAAACATATAGTACATTTTAATACAGCTGAATTTCCAATAAAACTGTCCTCATTGGCATATTTTTCTATTTCTGTTGTCAGACAACAGAACAAGTAGAAAATAGTGTATGAATACAGGCAATTAAGATGACATGTTAGCCAGCAGTCACTTCAGAGACATTTCTAAACTGTGGCTCTGCACAGAGTTCAAACAATGATGGTGCTGTGAACACGGTGATGCTACAATGTAATTGATGACTTACACAGAAAGTTAAAAGTGATAGTAGGTCTTGGTCTCAGACACTAATTCGAATTTGTGTCTTCTGCCGAGCAGGTCAATATATAATTGAGGGACTTTTGAAGTCCATGGGATATATCTTACATACGTTTTATGTTCATTAAGATCATGTCTTTACAAAGTTCATAATTATTGAATATGGAAACAATCACTTGTTAAGAAAAAATGACAGGACATCACTAAAATGTCAACTAAATAACCATCTGAATTTAATAACAACCACCTTCTAATTAAACAATAATAAAATGAGCAATGAACAATCAAAAATTGTTTTGATTGTGTTCTTTTTATTAAGTTGAGATAATCATAACATATTTATTTTTTTTGGCAATATATCAAATTATTTGGAAAATAACAAATTGTATCTGTGTCTGAGAAGTAACTTTCCACGAAGTTATCCATTACAAAAACACCTCTCAAGTAAGTGCGTTAATTTCAGATCACATGACCTGCTCCACATGATGTCATTTCCTCCTGAAGAAAAGACTGGCAAGACTCCAAGGTATGTTCTTTCTCCTTTTTCTTAGTTGTTTAATATAGTGTGTAAGTCAAGTGTGGACAGTGTTACTACAATATCTTTACAAACAACTTTCAATTTCAATTTTACTCAATTGTATATATAATATTTAGAAGAATCTTTGTCTAAAAATGTCATGTGGTGTTTGGTTATAGGCGGCCATGTTGATTTTAGGCCTGAAAACAGCAAAAAAAAGTCAACTATGATACCTGCCAACCATGTTGCAAAAAGTCCCGCAATTATATATTGACCTACAACTGTTTTGTGTCACAGTGTCATGCAGAGAGAGTCTTCTTCCTGAAGGGAATGTGGACTGCAGCAGTTTAGCTGCATTCAAAACACTGAAACAGCCCATATAGAAACGGGCTAAAGCCAAGGAGTGATGGTCTAATGAACTGTCTGAAGTATTTTGAGCTAAAAAAACCCCAAAAACATTCTGTCCACAAAATGGTACCTTTAAGGCTTAGCAAACAACACATTATATCCTATATCCTATCACTTTTACACTTCTATCATTCCAGTCAAGCTATTCCCCTAAATTTAAGGTTTTTATGCTAACCTGAGCCACTTATTAGCTGGCTGTGGCTTCATATTAGATGAGCAAACAAGATTGGTAGCCATCTTGTCTATAAGACTTCGTAAAAAGCCAAAATGCTACAATGCTAAATGACTCCTTGCTATCTTTATATCTACTCTGATTTCTTGTCTCTGTTTGAACTCCATTTCTTGATGTTTTGTCATGTTTGTTCATGTCCTGCCTGGGATTTTAACTCATCAATAGCACCCTCACAGAAGCACAAAGGTGAATCAATCAACAAGCTGATATAGCTAATTTAACATAACCTGAAAAGCCTCCAAACCTCCACGCAGGTGTCTGGAGAGGCTCCATTCTGTACTGACATAAGTGCTATCCCTAATTGCACTCAACCCAGCGCTACTATTTGCTGAATTATTTCGCCTTCCCTCTTCTAGGTAATATTATGAGTTTTGCTGATTAACAATCTGATCCACACTGCAGCAACAGTTAACATAATGTGAACATTTCCCCGCTTGATGGAAAATAACAACACACACGCGCACACACAAAAAAATCACAATCAGCCAACACCACTGTGATGATAATAACATTCACTGAGCAAAATGCAATTTTTCAGCCGACTGCCTTTGTTTAGGAGGTTTTTAGAGATGATTATTATTTGTGCAATTATCTGAATAATAAAAGACTCATTTCCGAAAAGAAAACATTTCCCACCTTGCTTGTAATTATTCCTTTTGTGTCTGTGCGTTCGCTGAGAAATGGAGAGCGTATTACATTTCAGTTTGTCCATCAGTGCGCCTTTATACTGCCTGCTGTGGGACAGATGTTAACGAGGCATTAGTTGGCGTTTTCTTTAATGCTCACAAAACTTTAAACTGGGGAGCGGCAACAGGAAATGTCACATTATTAAGTTGTCCCGCCATATTTAAAGCCTCCTTCACACACTGGCAGTCCTGTCAGGGGTGCTGTGTTCTAATAGATGAGATGAGAGTATTCCTGCCTCCCTCCGCCGGACAGCATTAAAAGGGAGTAGATTATGTTGTGGCTTGTGGATAAATTGCACCTGAATGAATGTATAATTGGCTCCCCCTCCTCCGTCGTCTTCCTCATTTAACCTGCAGAGACTCTGAAATGAACGACCTTATGATGCTGCGGTCAATAAAAACTGATACACGCTCTTGAGATCATTGTGTATTCCTTAAGTGTTATGAAAATACAATATACAGAGCAACAATACAATGCTTTGGAGACTGTTCAGTATATACATAACAGGTCTTCTGCCTTGCTAAGGAGAATGAGAATGAACTGGAAGGTTGTGCCTTTTTTTTTTTTACCAACGACATGCAGAAATTTCTCTTGGCTTGCTTTGGCCTTTCCATGACTCTTGCACACAATACGGATCTGACGTAAGAAAGTAATATCCAAAAATGATACAAAACTTCCAAAGCCATTTAATGTGCACACACATTCAGAACACCTATCTAGTCACGTTACTGTTCGTTTTAAAATCTGTCTGTCGTCCGAATATCACAGGTCATCAACGCCGCAGATCAATCCTGGGATCATTACGTGACAGTAAACCCTGTAATAATAAAAGGATGATAAAAAGGTACTCATCTGATAAACAAATGAAAACAAAAAGACCTCTCGTCCTCCTTTTTTTTCCCTCCCGTTAGTGATTTATCATCAGTCACTTGTGGAATTATGACAGTCCTCATAAATTTAATGACCCTTTGGCAGTTTGGGGTGATTCTGATGTAAATGTTCTCTTTCACCAACTATGGGTCCGCTTTCTGTTGAGACCCACTTTCCTCTAGAAGGCATAAGGGTGAGTTTGTTACAAGTGCGCACAGTACATTATGCCACCTCTTTTAAAGCACTGTCATTTAACCTTTCCATGTAATTACGTAACTCCTTGGAGTCTCCCAGCTGCACGTCTTGGCACACCCACTTAATGTCCTGGCTGTGGCCTCCAGTCAGTGTGTTAACAGTGGGGTAGCTATTGTCTGAGGGGATGGTGGTGAACGTGGTGAACTTGACTCGCTTCCTCTTGGTGGTGGGGGAGTCTCCTTTGCTGTCCTTGCTTATGCCGCCCGTGTCCGCCGCTCGGTGCACTTGGCTCTGCACGTTCTTCTGGCCAGAGCCTCCGTTCAGCAAGTGGCTGCCCTCCTCAAGGCCGCTGCTCGAGTCCATCATGGAGGTCTGTTCCTCCTGCTGGGGCGAAAGGCTGATTTGGCTCTCCAGCAGCTCTGTTTCGTTCCCCAGCCACACCCAGTCGTGGGCGTGGTTCATGTTCTCCTGGCCCTCAATGGAGAGCTCCTTGTGGCGGTATTTAAGGGTGTAGGAAATGCAGTTGATAAGAAACACCAGGATGGCGAGGCAGAAGACCCCCAGCAGGGCGTACATGCCGATCTCCAGGTCTGTGAGCCCACGAGCCGTCTGAACGAGGTCGTCGTCCATGTTACGACCACGGGGCAGGTCTACTTGTGCGGGGAAGTCGGCAAAGTCAATTGGCATGTTCTGGCCTCCATCATCTGAGAGTTTATCCCCATTGGGTCGCCGCATTATTGCGCTTCTGGTGGTGGTGGCTCTCCTCAACACGCCGTCCTCCATGTCAGAGATGGAGCTGCCATAGTAGTGTGTGTCAAGGCCGGTCCTGTCCTGGGAGGAGGAGAGCCTGCCTCTGTTCTCCATATCATCTCCGTCGGGGCCATAGTCGCTACTCCCTCCCCTTGAGCTGTCACCGTGACCGAACCTCACCCTGACGTTACAGTTCCCCGCTGCTAGGATGCTGCGGCGCTTGAACTTCTGGCAGACCTCACAAACTGTCATTTCCACCCTGACCAGCAGGCCCTGACCCTCCGCCTCCGTCACGATGACAGGCCATTTCCACGAGGGGTCCTGTTTCACTGTCACCACTTCCTTGTCCAGGGACGTGGCTGTCAGGACGAAAAAGTCAGAATTGTAGAGGTCTAACGGAGCCACAGAGCCGTCACTGAACTGTAGCCAGGCGCTGATCAGGGCCTCCTGCAGCAACACACACACACACACACAACAGCATGCAGACAAAGAGCGTGAAGGAGAACATTTTGGTAATAAAAGAAACGGAAATTATTGTGCAAAAATGCTGCATTCAATCTCATTTCATGGAAATAGAATGAAACAGGTAATTTTCAACAGTTAGTTTTGAAAATTGCAAGGCCTCCTCGCTGAGTAATAATATCCTCTTTCTTGTTTCTGGCTTTTACTCTCAGGAGTGTAGTAAATTGTACAAATGAGCCACACAATGATTATTTAATATTCCCTTTGTCTGTGCACCACACAGAGTATACAGAGGGTTCTACTTGTGGATAATATCGTAAGCTGAATTAAGGCCCTCTAAGTTGTATGGTTCTGCTCACTTAGCCGCTATTTTTGCTTTGCTGAGGGGGGGATACAGATTAAAAGATGGACGGAAAAGATCAAATGGTAATATTAAACATTGTTCACGCAAATGAACATGTCATACAAGGCTGCCTTCTACTACAGGACAAATGCCCAAAGGCGCACAAGCAGATCCCCGCAGCGGTCCATCAATGCTCCCTAATTACTGACACCAGAGGACTTACAGCAAAGTGCAGTCTGCTTATCTTCACACTTTTTGTAAGGAGATCGGGCAGATAAATGGCCTTCACGTCCTTCCGCAGTTGGAGAAAGAGTGTGAAGAGGAGCAGTTCAGAGGACATGCGAGAGGGCATGATGGGCACATCAAAGAGGCAACAACGAGAGTAGCCACGGCAAATTACAAAAAAGGAAGCAAAACATGACAGAAGGGCCAACTTTGAAATGAAAGTCTTTTTTTTTTGGCACAGTAGCTGTGATGCTGCTTTTACATGTGCTCAGATTAATCTTCCATTTCTATTACATGCCTTGAGAAATACATTCTGTCACACTCTGGCTTTGAAGCGTTGGAGTTAAGGCGGTTTGGGATGTTGTGGAACCAGCAGAGCACACGCACTCACACTTCCCATGCATGTAAAATTGCTCATTCTCATGTAATCTGGATGTAAGTCTTTTGTTTTATAAATCAGATCATTCCAAGCAGCGGGATGCACCGTTTTGTCTTCAGCTGATATATAAAACTCTCTCTTTCATCAAATAAAGAGTGATTTAATATGCTAGGAGATAACAATTACTGGTACAAATTAACATCGTTCTCTTTCTTAATCAGATCTGGCTAAATGGTGTGCAAATAATTAGTGAAATTACTGGAATTGCTTCTAATCTATTAGATAAGAATCACCACTCATTTTTTTTTTATAAAGGAGGCATTATATTAAACTGTGGTGGCTAAGAAAGGAAAGAGTGCTATGCAAAGCTCAACTGAGGTTCCAGTCTCTTATCTTCATGATCAGTTAACCCGATTATCCTCTCAATTGATCCATTAATCATTTTGTCTAGAAATTGTCAGAAGAAAAAAAACCTGACAGTAATTTCCAGCCTCCTAAGGTAATGTGAATTTGATGATCATGTGATGTATGATTTGAGCAACATTCAAAAATATAAAGATACTCAGTGCACTATTAGAAAATCAACAAAATGATCACATCTGAGAAGCTGGAACCATCAAATGTTTGGAATCGTTTCATAGATGACTACAAGCATGATTTTGTTTTTGGTCAATTAATCAATTGATTGATGAATGAATGAATTTTTACAGCTCTGCTTATACAGCATCCTGACCTGTTTGGGGCTCTGCAGAACCTCCTGTGTGTTGGTCGTAGCTAGAATGGCCCTATTGCTTCCCGGACTGAGCTGCAGGTTCATGGACAGGCCTGTCACCAGCTGGACCCACAGGTCTGCGATGGTCACTTTGTCATCAATCACTGTGATGGTCTTTTCTGCCAGGATGGAGTCTGACAGCGGAGACAACACCTAGGAGGTGCAAAAGTAAGACAGTGAGGAAAAACGAGGGGGGAAGGATTGCAGATTTCAACTGTGTAATTGAAGTAATTTTTAAAGGGAAAGATGAAAAGTTAGATTTCCTTTTCCAATAACAATAAATGATTGCCGAGCAGTAACATGTGACATTCTAGTAAATACAATTACAACAATAGTGACTCAACCCATTGCACTGGCTGTTTATGAAAGCTTTTTCATTTCCTGTTCTAAACACCCGGGGTTGAGGAGGTCTTTCCCGAGAGAAATCAGCAGCAACAGCAAACACAGCTGAATACAGAAAAAGAGCAATGCCTACGGGGAACTTCATCAACAGAAATTCCAAAGCCAAAAGAAAAAGTCCCCGCTGGTCACGTCGCTTGATTGACAGGTGATTCCTGGCAAGAGGAATGCAGAAACATCACATCAATGTGCATTTAGCCGTGATTACGTCACCGACATGAAAAAAGCGGATTACCGCGAGTTATAGGTGATTTAAGAAAATGTCTTTCCAAGTGTTTCATCTAACATAAAAAGGCTCACAGGCTCCTGTGCAATATGCAAAATGATGTACAAAACCTACTTTTTAATTTTTTTTTTTATCTCTCTTTGCTCAGGCTGGGTAGATCAAACAACAACTCAACTTGGCTGCCATCCAGCCCCCATGCTTCCTGTAGGTAAGAACCCATTCCCTTTGATTAATACTGGTAATCTGGAGGAGAGACGCACTTGAACCCCACAAAACAGAAACAGGAAGTCTGACTGTGTGTATGATGAATGCCATGTGAGCTGTGTGTGGCTTCCTCTGCGTGCACATCTTCATAAGCATCTCCTCGTGTCTGAGCAAACGTGACGCGTTGCGCAGGTAGTCACAG
The DNA here is from genome assembly GCF_021347895.1 of Acanthochromis polyacanthus. Lineage (NCBI taxonomy): Eukaryota > Metazoa > Chordata > Actinopteri > Pomacentridae > Acanthochromis > Acanthochromis polyacanthus. Next base: position 28,350,343 of record NC_067119.1, on the reverse strand, counting down.
CTGTCAGACCTTCGCACTCATCATGCATTCCGGTTTGTGCTTGTTTTGTGAGAGCGTGGAGGGTTTTGCGGAGGTGAACGCACGTCTGCACGCAGACAGACGGGTGAGTCCTCGACACCGCTCTCAGAGAAGTTGATATTCATTGAGTTAGCGTGAAGAGTCTGACAAACCAAAGGGCCGAGGGGGAGCACCCACTCACGGCTCAGGCCCTGAAGTACACCACAAGCACCTGTCTGCTCCAGACAAAAGGATGTACTAGTCAAGCTGAAGCAGTGACATTGGCAGCTGTTATTGTCCTTGGAATAAACAATATGTTCCTGCTCCTACAGTACAACATTCTCTTTTTTTTCTTTTGTCCACAAAATATTGCACCATAGTGGAGCTGAGTAAGGTCCACATGCATCCAGTATTTCAAATAAATGAATGTTCCCAGTTCAGTGATGCTTGAAAAGTCATAGAAGAGACATCAGAATAATTGCCACAGAATACTCTGGGATCACTAAAACAGATCCAAGCAAGGGACAAGACTGGCGCGGATCCTACAACACAAATACAACCAAAGCTTTCAGTGATTGTAGCGATGGCAGATTGCAGACCAAATGCATTTCAGTACTGTTAGGAGCTGTTTCTGATAACAGTCTTGCTGTGCACACAGCATCGATAGAGACGCAGAATGACAAGTGGCTTGACCCTCTTTGAGACAGGAAGCAACAATAATCATTGGAAATGTGTTCTGGGACACTTAAACTACTAACGCCTCAGAGCATCTGCATGATTAACGACAATAAACCCCACCCAATTTTCCTGCATATTTAGGGACCACTGTTGAGTTGAAGCAAAACTCAGGTGCATTGTTACTGTGGTGCTATTTTCACAGTTTCAGTCATAAATTACGACAACATTTTACTCAGTAAAGCAGCTGCTAACATCTGGAGAGCACATTTCTACAAGGAGGTTTAACAGGGTAAAAAAAAACAGAACATGCAGACAGACTGTAAACAAGCCAACAGTTCAGCCAGATTGTTTGAATCAGTGTGTTGTAATTGAAAGTAAGCATTGTAAAATGTAAACAATGATTTCACTTTGCACCAGTAAACTGCTGTTTAGACATACAACAGATACAAGCTGAACAAGATACATGGTGTGTAGACAGTAATTTGTTTGCATGAACAGTTTAGATTGCATTTTACAGGCCGCGCTCCTCCAAATTATTTGGACTAACCTGAGCTTTTGTTTCCAAACCCCTTACTGACTGACTGACATTTATATTTTGTCTTGCACCACCAAGTTCAAGTTTAAAAGTCTTGCTGTATTATTACTAACAGGAATGGCAGCCAAAACTTTTCTTTATGCAATGCCACTGTAAAGAGTTAGTATCTTATTTCTAAAAGTGTGGCTGCATGAGGTAGTTATCTATCTTCAGTGTTGATCGGTACACCCCTGTTTAAAAATGTAGGTAGTCTTAGCAGCATTCGAGCTATTTCTTGGACTGATGTGGATGCTGGTAGCAGCAAAATGGATTGTAGCCCCCTTAAAAAAACAAATTAGTTGGGATATGACTAAGCCTTTAAAACACCAAAGTCATATAATAACACAACCAAACTAATCAACTCAGGCAGCAGTAGGCCAGAAAACTCCCTTGTTCCTTTGATAGAAGAATGTTGTTTCTGTCACAGTACTCCATCTTTGAATAGGACATACATACATAAAACAGCTTCAGTTCCCTCTTGGAACTGGCTGGGTAAAGTGAAAACATTTTAAATGTCAGCTGCATTTAAACGGATATTGATTTTTTTTTTTTTTTAAGGGAAGCTAAAATACATTTTGCTGTTGGCACCATCCAGCGGTTTCCCAAACTGTCATCATGTGGACTGTCATCTGGTAATACAGTGACTTTGGATAATTACCTCACACAACCCCGCTTCAAAAAAGTTCAAACTTAGTGGTAACTCTTGGTTCACCTGGATAGTGGTCATCCCCACGTCGAGTCCCACTAGGATCCTCCTGTCCAGCAGCTGTGCAATTTGGGGTCTCTCTACCTTCAGGAAGTCCCACACCAGCTCTGTAATGTCCACCTGCCAGTCCGTGCCTAGCATGTAGCTGGTCTGGCCTCGAGGATCCGCCGACTCAGCTACAAAATGGGTCAGGACTTTGATCATGGCATGCTGGTATTGCAGAGTGCAGCTGCGTCCTCGTCTGTCGTCATCGTCCTCATCCTCGCTGTCTCTTGCGGACCTGGCAAGCAAAAAAAGCAAAACAACAACCTGATGTGCTGACTGGAAAGCTAGTGTTGTGATTTTAGAGATGCCAGTGATGGTTGGTCCTCTACTTTAGTACTGACTGATACACTGCAACCAATAAATATTGTATGTAACCCTATGAAAGTTGGTACAGCTGAAGCAGAACAGAGATTCTTGGCAAAATGTTGTCTACACCCAAAGTGCACAGCGAAGAGAAAATCTGAAAGAGAAAAAACTCCAGCAAATGCCTTGTTATTGGCAATACCGATCCACACACTACAAGCACTGCTGAAGGTCTGACCTCTTCAAGCAATTTGGTGCAGACATTCATGGTCCCCAGACAATGACTCCTTCAGCTTGGAACTCCTTTGACTTTTCCTTCAGCATCACTCTTGACCTTTGTAGTTGTAGAGAATTGTGAAAATGAAATGACAACTGCAATATGGTCTGCTACGAAATGTGGTAAAAATGTCATTGTGATGAATTCTTGGTGTTGGACAAACATGTATATGTTCTCATTTGAAAAGAACTAAGACACCCACAAATAAATATTGCATTTAGTAAATAACCACCTCACAGTGGCACTCTCTTGATACCAGTTGTATTTCTACTAGTTTACACCTGATGCTTCTATCATGTTATGTTTTTGGTGTCCGGCCCTTGATACTGTTGTAGGTCTTTTTCTGAATAGATACGTACTGGCAAAAAAAAACATTTGGTCTTTATGACGAAATGTTCTTATGGTTTGCTGTACGTTGGACAAACACCAAGAGCATTAACTACACATCTCAACCTGAGAATGCAGTGCATGCACATGTCATGGTGACATCATGAACTCACTGCTTTACAGAAAGTCATCTTGGTTCCTTACTTTAAACACAGAGGGGCCCTTTGGCATTAAGGAAAAACTAAGTTTGTCATGTTTCAAGTTGTCACACTTGACAGACCTTTACTCCAGTACTTTTATACTGCTATCCTTGCAATTTTAAGATAAGTTTGTTTTGTTTCTGACATGATGTTTGCCCTCTGACATAAATAAACTGCTTGATTTGTCACGTTTCCTTTGGGTTGTCATCTTTGACAGATGTTTGCTCTGATACTTTTTTGCACTTTTATCTCTGAAACTTTGAGAAGTCTGCATCCTTTTTTTTCTGACATGGTGCTGGAGTGTGGCACTTCGGTACTGAGACAATCGTACATTTTTTAACTCTGATAAAGACACGTTGAAATGTTATTGAAATGTATTTTATAAACAGCTATTTTTTGGTATTTTAACTTTTGCTTCCACTCAGCCACTCTGTGGCCATTTTGTTCTGCGCCTATCGAGATGAGCTGGTCTATCAGGTGACTCGCAGTTGTCTGTATTTGTAGGAGGCATCTCTTTATGTTCCTTTGTCGGAATGACGCATGTTGTGGTAATTTATTAGATGTGAGCATTAACTTTTGTGCAGATTCCATCAAGGTCAGCAGGTATAATTTGGGTTTTTCTTTGGCTTTTGTTGTCTCACCAATATTAGTACAGAATCTGAATTGTCCAGTACTTTGTTTCATGCCAAACTAAATAGATTCCCATCAGCCTTAACGTTGGATTGCATTGTGACTGGTGCTGATGATCACATGTTAGCACAGTAAACTAAAGTAAGGAAAACATTACAACCACTACACATTTGCATGTTTGCATTGACATTTGAGCATGCCTACACTAACATGTTTGCAGACACTTAATCCTCTACAGCATGTATTCCATTATGATTACAATACATAATGGAATTTAGCATACTTGACAGTAATTGCTGTAAACTATCTAAAAAAGGCAGAATCTACAATAAATGTGCCAAGTGTGCACACTGTATCTTTGTAAATATATATTTTATATGGGAAAAAATCTAAATTTACACGTGTTTTCTAGTATTTTCAGCTGCATTCAAAGTTGAACTGCTCTCAGTCAAACATACACAAAGTGGTGAAAGTCATACAGGGATGTTTCCATGACGATCAGGTTATTGTTTCGATCAGACCTGTAAGAGAAGATCAATTCAGTGAATGGCTATCATTTTTCTCTCTCAGTGCATCTCTCCTTCACCATTTTGCGCCACGTGTTCTGGACTGTGAATGTGCACACACCTCCTTACTGCTTTGCTTAATAGCCTCCCTGATTGCGCTGCTGCGAGCAAATCTAATTTTATGACTTTAGGCATTAAATCAGCCAACAGAGGCACAACTTTTCCTCACCAGGAAAATTGCTTTGAGTATGACAAACTGGGCTTAAATGGTTTCAATACAGCTGCAAGATCATTAGATTTTTGTCCGTAACTGCCTTTTTTTATTTTTGCCTCAACAAACACCTTTGTAGAAATAACAGATAAAGCACCCCAAGATGTTGAGAAAGCAATGCTTCAACGGTTGATCAGGGAGAATAAATGCTGCAACAGCTCTTCAGTCTTGCACCGGGGCACAGTTGGGGTGCTTGCAAACAGAAAAGCGCTTTGTCAACACAACAACTAATCATGCACGGTACCGCAGACTGACATGCACCTCTCTGTCTAATCATTGTCATTTGTTCCTCTGTCTCCCTGTCTCTCTGTCTCACATACACACCACTGAAGGTTGTGATCATGATAAAGGGGAGAAGAAAAGAAATTAATCTCTTAAACTGTTTTTCTTGCGATTATCCGCTCTGCTTGTCTCTTTCTCTCTGAATCCCCAGAGAAATCTGACTGCATGTGAAGCAGTGGGAATAAAGATGTTAGATGCACGCTCCAGAGGAAAGCCAGGGGTAGAGAGAGATTTGAAGTTAAGGGCTTAAAAGCTTTGCTGGCGGGACTGATTTCACATGCAACTGAATGACAGCCATTAACACAGGAAATTATTCTGCAGTGAATACTGTTCCACTAAAAGACAACCTTTATAATCAGGATTCATCTATCATCACATGCGATCCAGCCAAGGGTAAACGTCTCAGTGTGTTGTGGACACCACTGAATTTTGATTGCAGTGACATACTTCTTCTAAATCAAGTTTAGAAGAAGTTATATATGCTATTATAATGTTGAGTCTTGTAATCTTAAAAGCTTCTGAAAATATCAGCGTATCTCCAACAACATGACCCAAACAATCAAACAACTGTCATTGGATTTTGATTGAAATGCTGCCAAAGCCTGATTAATGCAAAGAAGTACGTGTCAATTTGGGTTTTTTATCCTCCTGAGATTATTTTTTGTCGCATTTACTGCCATTGTTGGATAGTGGCAGTGGACAGAAACGAGAAGGAAAAGGAGCAGGGGAATGACATGCAAATGGTGCCCAGTTGAGAACTGAACCAACATAAAGATGCGTTCAAAGTCATTGTAGTTTTGGCCACAGACTACAGAAAGAGATGATAAATAGTCTTATATGATCAGTCCAAGTTTGATCACCATGCAAGACATGGCTGATTACTGGTCACATCTACTGTACAAACGGTGCATTTCAAAATTTGATTGTAACACTATTTTAGACATTTAAATATTGAAATATGATCTAAATTCTTACAGAACTGAAGTTGTATTATTTCTCCTTGAACACCTCAGAAACACATTTTCTAGCCTCTGACTGGCATTTCCTTGGCTTCCAGTTCAACTGTGAGGAACCTTGGAGTTATTTTTGACCATGATATCTTCTTTAACTCAGCTTTCTTTCATCTGCGTAATACTGTCAAAATCGTCCTCTCTCAAAGGGATGCCAAAAAACTCATCCATGCATTAGGCTGAACTATAGTAATTCATTACTATCAGGATGCCCATATAACTCTCCAGCTGATTCAGAATGTTGCAGCAGAGTGCTAACAGGACCCAGCAGGAGATCATATTTCTATCATATTAGCTTCTCTTCATTAGCTCCTCGTAACAGTCAGAATCACATTTAAAATCCTTCTCCTACCATACAACACTCTTAATGACCAAGCTCCATTATTCTAACCAATTTTGTACCATATTATCCCATCACTTTGCACTCAGCCTGCAGGCTGATTTGTGGTTTCTAGAATTTCCAGAAGCAGAATGAGAAGCAGAGCCTTCAGCTTCCAGGCTCCTCTGCGGTGGAATCAGCTCCCAGTTTGGGGCAGGAGGCAGACACACGCTTTACTTTTAGGACTATACCTAAAACTTTCCTCTTTGATAAAACTTAGTAATGGCTGGTTCAGGGTCACTTAAACCATCGTAGTTTTGTTGCTATAGGTCTACCCTGCTAGGAGACTTCCCATGATGCACTGAGCACCTCTCCTCTTCTGTACTTTTCTATTTCCATACATTTATATGCAACAAGTGCATGTCACTGTTTAATTCAACTCAATTCAAGTGTATATTTCATTTATATAGAGCCAATTCACAACATATGCCATGTTAAAACACTTCATATAGTGAAGATGTAAAATGTAAACAGACAACCTAACTATTCCAAAGTTCCCTTTGGATTCACTTCGAGCCAGCACCTTTCTAACAGAGGAGAGGAACCAAAAACCTCTCCTTTACTGAGAAGAACTAAGCAAATAAATACATAAATAAAAAATAACTCCAACAAACCAGAACCAGACTCAAAGAGGGGGCCATCTGCCTCCTGTAGTTTGTGTTTATGCCCTGCAGGTATCTCTGGCTATGGAGCTACATGTTTCTGATCACTGACCTCTAAAGTGTTTATTGTTCTCTCGTGTTTTGCTTCTCTATTTTCTATCTGCTGTCTTATTTTCTCTCCCCTTTACCCTCACCCCGACAGGTCGAGGCAGATGGCCACCCTCCCTGAGCCTGGTTCTGCTATTTAAGGGATTTTTTTTCTTCCCACTGTTGCCCAGTGCTGTTCAAAAGGAAATCCAGTGAAAACTTTAGATTTGTTGGGTTTCTCAATATAAATTAATCTGAATTTTACTAAGCAAAATGCCGTGAGGTGACATATGTTGTGAAATGGCCTCATATAAACAAAACTGGCGTTGGTAAATTGACTATTTTAGAAAGGCTTGTAACACTTGTGTTTCTAAGCAGCACAATGGACCAGATTCCTAGGATGGAGGGCATTTGAGCAATTCAGCTCAGCAGTATTTCAAATCCATGAAGCTTTCTCCCCATGTTACCTTAGTTCATCATGACTAATTAAAGGCCAACCTTCGAATTCGCATACACATAAAAGAGCTACCATCTGCATGAAATGGAACACATGCTCAGACGCATTGTTTATTCCAAGAGACTAACAAGGTTTGTAATTCATGAATTTGTGATCAAACATTCATTGTTCTTTTAAATTTCTGTTCTCCTTTCATAAATTCCTGTCCTCCGTTGTCTCTCTCTCCACTCATTTACATGTTACATGCAGTAGAGGAAACCACTTGCCAACAGTGTCTGCCACTGTCTTTTTGTTCCAGAGGCAGTAATTGAAAGTTTGTCATCAATGACTGCTTTCGATTAATCCTGTTGAATCATTTTTGGAGTATTTTTGAGCGTAAACAGGATCTATTACTTGACATTCACGGTCAATGAAATGACAAATGGCACCGATGTCGGAGATTATGTCCTGACATATTGACTGAATCAGCGTTTAAGCACTACATTTATAAGGACATTTATATATGCAGATATTAGTCAGGTGTAATGGATCCAGGAGTAAACAAGCTGACAGTGAAGTCCAACCATTTTAGCTCCGGTATAAATCTGATCTGCCAATGCTTGTGGAGCCATCTCAAAATCTAATCTAAGGTTAATCTAATAAACAAATCACACTCGGTGCTGAGAACAACCTGCTTCACAAAGCAATTTTTCTTTCCGCTTCATTCACTTTTAAGCCCAGCTCTGACTTCAGAGGAGATGCTGCATATTAATGTGTGTGTCACACTTATTTTTGTTGTGCCCCGTGGATTGTGTGTTGTATTTGTTCTGGCATTTTGCTGCATTTTATTTTCTGCTACAATAACATGATGAAGGTCATTTGGACAGAAATAGACAGTGTTGTTTCTCTCTCTCTATATATACACACGTGGACAAAATTGTTGGTACCCCTCAGTTAAAGAAGGAAAAACCCACAATTCTCACTGAAATCACTTGAAACTCACAAAAGTAACAATAAATAAAAATTTATTGAAAATTAAATAATCAAAATCAGCCATCACTTTTGAATTGTTGATTAACATAATTATTTAAAAAAAACAAACTAATGAAATAGGGCTGGACAAAAATGATGGTACCCATAACTTAATATTTTGTTGCACAACCTTTTGAGGCAATCAGCTGCAGAACGCTCATTGACAAATACAGAAATCGTTTAATTGCAGTGTCAACAGGTATTTTGGCCCACTCCTCATGAGCAAACAGCTCCAGTTGTCTCAGGTTTGATGGGTGTCTTCTCCAAATGGCGTGTTTCAGCTCCTTCCACATATGTTCAATGGGATTCAGATCTGGGCTCATAGAAGGCCACTTTAGAATAGTCCAACGCTTTTCTCTCAGCCATTCTTGGGTGTTTTTGGCTGTGTGTTTTGGATCGTTGTCCTGTTGGAAGACCCATGACCTGCGACTGAGACCAAGCTTTCTGACACTAGGCAGCACATTTCTCTCCAGAATGCCTTGATAGTCTTCAGATTTCATCGTACCTTGCACACTTTCAAGACACCCTGTGCCAGATGCAGCAAAGCAGCCCCAAAACATTACTGAGCCTCCTCCATGTTTCACCGTAGGGACAGTGTTCTTTTCTTCGTATGCTTGGTTTTTGAGTCTATGAACATAGAGTTGATGTGCCTTACCAAAAAGCTCCAGTTTGGTCTCATCTGTCCAAAGGACATTCTCCCAGAAGCTTTGTGGCTTGTCAACATGCATTTTTGCAAATTCCAGTCTGGCTTTTTTATGAGTTTTTTTCAGCAGTGGTGTCCTCCTTGGTCGTCTCCCATGAAGTCCACTTTGGCTCAAACGACGACGAATGGTGCGATCTGACACTGATGTACCTTGGCCTTGGAGTTCACCTTTAATTTCTTTGGAGGTTGCTCTGGGCTCTTTGGATACAATTCGAACGATCCGTCTCTTCAATTTGTCATCAGTTTTCCTCTTGCGGCCACGTCCAGGGAGGTTGGCTACTGTCCCGTGGGTCTTGAACTTCTGAATAATATGAGCCACTGTTGTCACAGGAACTTCAAGCTGTTTAGAGATGGTCTTATAGCCTTTACCTTTAAGATGTTTGTCTATAATTTTTTTTCGGATGTCCTGAGACAATTCTCTCCTTTGCTTTCTGTTGTCCATGTTCAGTGTGGTACACACCTTTTCACCAAACAGCAGGGTGACTACTTGTCTCCCTTTAAATAGGCAGACTGACTGATTATGAGTTTGGAAACACCTGTGATGTCAATTAAATGACACACCTGAGTTAATCATGTCACTCTGGTCAAATAGTTTTCAATCTTTTATAGAGGTACCATCATTTTTGTCCAGGCCTGTTTCATTAGTTTGTTTTTTTAAATAATTATGTTAATCAACAATTCAAAAGTGATGGCTGATTTTGATTATTTAATTTTCAATAAATTTTTATTTATTGTTACTTTTGTGAGTTTCAAGTGATTTCAGTGAGAATTGTGGGTTTTTCCTTCTTTAACTGAGGGGTACCAACAATTTTGTCCACGTGTGTATATATATATACAGAGGCAGCTTGGTCTGACAACGGTTGATTGCTTTTCATTGTTTGAATCTTGGAGGGATTTTAACACAGCTGTTTGTTTTACAGCAGAGAGAGAACGTGTTTAAGAAAATCACAACATTAAAAACTGAGTAATGAAAGGTAAGTGCAAGAGAATTTTTTAAACGGTAATAAACAAGGAAAAATGGGATCTCACTATGCATATCTTGAAAGAAGTGTTAAAGGAGGGGCTCATGCCTGAATGCTACGCCTACACTTAGGTTTGCTGTCTGCAAAGGCTTATCTTGTTCCTGTTTTGACAGGGCTTAGGAAGGGAAGAGGTGAGCCATACAGGCAGTGCCAGTCAGAAACTGTGTGAGGAGTACTTTTGCAGCTATAACAGGCCTCATGTCTCTTTATTTTTTATTTTTCACTCTCCCTGCAGCATTGCCAAAACTTGCCAGCCTGTCTGACAGAGGAAGGTCCCACCACTTGCTATTGTTGCTCATTGGCTTAGTTCCTTGTGGGTTTATGGACAGTGGACCAAGGCCCATTCTCACCAACAGGCACAGCGCTACTTTGCAAGGTCACGCCTGTTATCCCCTGATAAACAAAGACGGGTGGAAGACAGGCAGAAAACAAAGCTCTCTGCAGCCCATCAGCACTGGTGCTGTTGTCAATAGTGACAACACAGCTTGGCTGTCGCCGCTGATAAAGGCATACCAGCACACAGCTGGAAAAGCGACATCCTCAACAAGCCGTGGCATTAGTTGAATGCTGTACCTCTGTCACTCAAAATAAGAGGGGAGCAGGGATAATTAGAGTAGCCACACTGGTGTGTGGGATGACTCTGAGTCCAACTTCAATGCTTTTCCAAAAGTAATTACTGCAGGTAGGCTGATAGGTGCTCCATCAATTGATGGATTTCAACAGTTGCAAAGTAGCACTGCACAGCAGTGTTGGCAGAGATGTTGGCAGTGATGAAGCCACAGGGGAGAGACCTGACCTCCAGACAGCTCTAATAATGTTCTGTCCTACTGACACCTAAAAGGCACAATGGCAGGCCACCTTAAGCCAGCCGTAATGACAAGCTGTATTGCACAGGTCAGCCATTTATCAGCCAAGACCTGTCAGTAGGACTGAAGTCAGGAGTAGAAAGGTGGAGTGGTGTTCAGTCACACATCATCATTATCTCATCTTTGCCACGACTATAATCAAGTATATCACCTGGAATAAAGGCTATATGTAGTTCTATTAAACCAAGATACCCCTGCTGCAAAAGAAAACAAAGGACTGTGATATGACGCCAAGAGGAAAATCGCAAAACAAACAATATTGCCAACGTGTCAAAAATACTAAGAAACAAATGCATTTCTAAATAAAACTTCGATCTACTCAAATTAAAGCTTTATCATTGGATAAGTGTAAATTATGCCTGTTATACACAACACTAGATGACACAAAAACTGAAGTGAGAAAATGAGTAGATGTTAAGTCCATATGCTTTTCAATTAATTCCAAACATATGTTAACATCTCTGTATGCAATTATATCCTCTGGTCAGATTTCTGCTGACAAATCCAGAGAAATAATAAATGAGCTACATGGTACTTAATCAGGTTACCGGACGAGACCTCTGGTGTAGTCTGGTGTAATAGATCAGACACGTGTGGTAAATTAGAGAGCAGTACACACAGTCACAAAGCATCCAACGGGCACATGAACCACTGTACCTCTGACTGGTGGCCACAATGGGCACCCTCCATCCTTTGATCTGGCTCAGCTCAGTGTCTGAAACCTCAATCTGGAGGGGGAGACGAGGGATCCACACGTTGAGCTCCAGCTGAGCACTGAGGTATCCATAGGTGAAGTTCACCATCATCTTCACCTTGCCCTTCATCTCCTTGCCATTCACAAAAACATAGTCGCACCTGTCCGACACCTGTGTAGGAGAAGAGGAGAGGATTAAAAAGGACAGCATTTAAGTTGAGCTCTTCTGACAGTTGCACTAGATGACTACACAGTGAATTACACAGTGCAATACACTGTAAAGCGCTCCATGTAGGCCAGGCCCTGCGAGTTGATTATAAGGCTTTACACTTCTGAGCTCTCCACTGATATAGTATTCCTGTAACTACTTTGAACAAGATGAAAGGTCCTCTATCTGCTCCACACTCAGGAAAAGAGGGAGGAGGGCAGCAAGGACATCTTTGAACCGGAGGGAAAACAGGTCGTGGTCTGCTGTTTTATTATCGCTCAGCCTGCAGCTAAAAGAAGAACCAACAGATGGAAACTAGTAAGAGGAGAGCAGTTGTCTCTTGATAAAATGACCAAACTCACAGCCATCTGTTTGGTAAATTGCTTTACAAAAGGAACGAGAGTGGGCCAATTTTGTGCTATCGAAAGACCCAACTCCTTGTTGCTTTGACTCGGTCTCTTTAAAGCCCATCCTTGGTTCTTTGCTCAAACTAGCGTTTGATTATTGTCCAGAATCCACTCTCTCTGCTGCTGAAAAAGCCTTACAATATGGCAGTGCAAGCGCCACACATAACATATTCGAAAAACCCTGCTAAGAGGAATATTTAGTGGACAAACACACTCACACTTACAGAGGTAATTAATTGGTATATCCTCAACCAAGATGCACAGTTTTTTTCTGGGCATTTTGTCAGTCTTATTGATCCCATCATATAGCAGACTAGCATGGCTGATACCAGATGGAATTAGATAGTCTGGGGAAATATCTATTTTTTTTCTACTTCCAAGTTATTTCTCCACAGTGAGATAAAACCATAAACAGTCATTCATCACATAGCGGTGGCAGGATATCCTCTGTGACCAGGAAGAAAACTTTCCGTGTGACAGATTCTGTTCTGTACTTTGTAGGCCTCCTGCACTTCACCTCTAGCATGGAGCTGTAAAGTTCCTGTGGTGCTGTGTACGCTAAGTTTGGCTGAAAGAAAAGCAGATATTTAGAGATTTGTTGCATTGATTTTAAAATCTGTACAAATGCAAGCTTCCTGGCTAAACTAGCAGCATTCTTAAAGAATTAGTGTGTGGCAGCGTTGGCTTGATCAAAACAGCCGTTAGAGACTTTCCAGTTGAATTCTTCTGATTACATCTGTGTAGACATATAAATGTAAACAAACTGCTGCCAGCTGAAGAAAGAAACTTAATGATGGTATATGAATATATAAAGTAAATAAAATACAGTCTGTCTTCAATCTCCTAGGAGATGGGCTGCCAAGTTTTAAACTTTAATGTCTGACTGAATATTGAAAAATGTGCACTTTTCCTGCAAGAAAAAATATAATGATAATACTGTAGCTTTTGTGTATATTTTCATACAGATTTACTTTCAGGACTTTTGTATTTACTTTCAAAGGAATGGGAGGAGAGGAATTTGAACTGGGAATCTGTTGCTCAGGGTGGTATGTGGCTTAATCCCATTTGGGCACATTTTTTACATTTTCAAAGATTTTCTGAATAATATTTGTAGATAATATTTGTACACCTCAAATCTCTGGCAGGTGTTCTCCTTCCCTTTCACTTTCTTTTCCCTGCACACATGTGAGGATCGACCTTGCTGAGAGATGCTATTTTCCTCTGTCACACCACATGACCTTCAGATGTCTGCAACTTTACGGCATTCAACATTCAAAACTTCGGATACTTCAATCAACTGAATCATCTCGAGTATAAAGGTTAAATGGATAAATGGCTGAATAAAAAAGTGGAATCCAGTTATCCTAGCCTGCTAATATTAACAATGATTTAAAGTAGAAGTTTGTTTTCACCTGCACAGCTTTTGGAACTGAGGTGATATAATAAACTACTTTTTGTGCCTGCCCACAAAGATATTGCACCAATAAAATTACCATTACAGGAACAGTGTCACACAGAGCCAAAAGTTCACACCCCCAGCAGCATACTAATGAAGGCAGCGCCATCACAGCAGAAAGATAAATACAGTTTAAATTTCTTCTTATTGGTGATTAGAATTTTGAACTCATTTTTCATCAAAGATTTATTTTAGCATTTTCTTTCCAAAAGCACATTTTTTCCCTGCAGAGTTACCCATTCTGAAATTGTACAAATTCTCCCATTCTACAGCAGGCAAACAGAAGCCGTGGACTTTATGTCCTGAGACCAAGCAGCTCTAAAACCCCCACGAGAGAGCTGAAAAGCATGCTGCAGGGCATCCTTCAAGGCTACAACCGACCATCAGAGAGCGTCTCATAAGGTCTGGCCAAGCCTTGAAACTTCAAGTGGACACATGCAGGATCAATGGACATTTCCTCGGTTATTAAAGTGAACAAAGAGAACACAGAATGCAGTACCTTGAGCGCACCATGCTGTACGGCACTGCAATGTAACAGGGACTGACAGAGTTGCTTAATGAAGCTTTTGAACATTTCTACAAGGGCGGCGTCTCTCCCCTGGCTACAGTCAGTCATGGAGCAGATTGGACTCCATCAGGGCTCCCAGTGAGAGAGTGTGTTTGAACTGATAAAGATGTCAGAGGAGTCCCTGCTCCTTATCAGCTCTCATTGTTCGCCTCTTTTTCTCTCACCGCACTCAGTCTACTGAGACTGAAGTGCCTTTGACAGCCCCTTCATCTCTGACTTTTCTTAGTTAAGGCTCTACAACCTATGTGCAAGAGAACTGGGTTGCAGGCGGTGTAACACCTGACTGGGCTCCATATAAGCCTCATCGACCACATCTAGTGGTGATATGAATGATCAATAAAACGGATGCTGCAGACAGATACGCTTATCCGTTTATCAGTCTTATTTTATTGCCATATTTGAAATTTACCCTGTTCTTGTAGCAGCAAAAAGAATTTGTAAATGAATGCAGGATTTATTAACATACAGCTCTGCTACAGCATGTCTCATGACAAGGAAATTAACTGCCTGCTGGCATTTCTTCGATCTATTACCAAACAATCTAAGCAGAAACAATTATGGGAAACATGGCAGCTGACATCCAGCCTTCCCAACGCATTACACTGACGTGCTTGCACCTTCCTGCTGTGCTGCCTTATTGGCAAATATAGCCTCAAATCAATATTTTAACCTAAAAGGACACTGCCACTTAATCAGCAGCTCTTTTAACCCCTCAAACACCCTCCCCGCTGGATGTGTGTTGTGCCACACGCAGGGTGGGACTGTCTCTGTGAATTACACACTCTCCGTCATTCTGCTTCGCAAAGTATCATAAACGTCCAGGAGGATCCACTGCCACATTAATCAGACACATTAGGCAGCTAACGGGAGAATACTTACAGAGGACATTAAGGCTGTCTCTGGATCTAGCCCAGGAAATTAACAACTCACCAGACAGATACAATCCAGGGCAGATATGAGCGATGGGACTAGGGAGCATGAAGGTGGGGTGAGTCTGTCTCTGGCTTGTACACAGAGTTGCCTTGACAGAAGCAATTAAGCCGCTCAGGCTACTCTGCATAAGCTACAGCACTCACTTCTATGCAAGGGGAAGTTCTAATATCCAAACAGCCCTGCTCCATAGTTGCAGGGGTTGTATGAGCACACTTACAGCATAACCTTGAGTTCAGGCTGACATACGAAGAGTGAATATTTCCCCAGGAAACTATTTAATGTGTTTGTATGTTTGTATGAATGTGGAGTCAGAGTTAAATCCTGAAACAGCAGTCGTTTAACGCCAGAATAAGGAAGCCCAAAGCATCCAGAGACCTGCAAGGGCAACTGTGTTAGGAGGCAAAGCACTGACCTGAGATATGTTAAAATGCTGCATAGAACGGAGGCTCACTGCAGAGCTGGGTGATGACTCTTTGTGGGTGCATCACTAGAAGTGAACCCTCTGACATGCAAGCACTCCTGTGATGCATTGGAAATATCCTGCTTGTTTGAAAATGTCCAACATGGGAAGCTGTATAACGAGGAAAGTAGATGGAAAGCAGAGGAGGCCCTCCAGACATATACACAAACACATTGAAAGAAGCCCATACAGTGAAGCAGGCTACATACACTGGCCCAAAACTGAACTGTCAAAATGTTAATCCAGAAAAAGCAAGATGTGCATGCAAAAGAGCACAGGCACAGCATTTTCTGCCTGCATGTGTCACACAACATTAGCGTAATAACACAAATTTCCAAAGAGGTTTGAAGAAAAAGCATGGACCTGAGGTATTTGTTTAAAATTCACTGTAATTACAGAGCCAGGAGTGAGAGGAAGGACCGTTTAATGAGCGCAGTGATTCATTATTCAGGTTTAATGTCACTCTGTGTTTATTTATCGCTAATTCCCTGGGTCAAAATTAGATAAATTAGTCATGTTTACGTACATGATCTAAGGCTATGATTAGAAAAGTGAGCAGCAGTAAGCATGCAGGGTGAATGCCCTAACCTAGAGATAGCTGTGGCTTTAAAAAAAAAAAAAAAAAGCATTCGTGTCTGCTTAATTTCCCTCTAGAACCCACTTAACAACCCCTGGCTCACATATCAGACATGATGAAGTGGTTCAATATGGCAAAGTCTTCTCCTCTACTTAAGGTTTTGATTTGGTTTCGTTCATTTGATTTCTTTATAGTGTTTATTGCATTGGTTTTACTTGCTTTGTCCATTAATCTTGGAAATCCTTGTTACACCAGTTTGCTGTTTCTTGACATGGAGTAACATCTCAGCCGTTCAAAACCAGAACACACACCACAGACAGATGCAATTTTTCTTTTCCTCCATATTTCCATTAAGTCTTTGGGATTCTGGTGGAGGGTGACTTTCTTTGTTTGCAGAGCAATAAGGGCTCAACTTTATGATGCTGGTAAGGCCGTTGTACTCTGTTTCGTCTTGTGCCTCAGATTTGAAAGGGACCACAAAAAAAAAAAAAAAACAGAAATGTGTGAGTAGTGGCTGCATGTCAAACATCACTTTCATATTGTTTGCCAGTGTTTCTTTATCCTTTCTGGAGGATTGATACAGATGGGCTAAACATGGAAGATCTTATCTAATGGTACCTATACAGTATTGATTTCTGCAAAGCTTCACAACACCTATAACCTCAAACAAGTTATTAAACACAAATATTTGTTACATTTTTTAAATTGATTTGCTCAATATTGCATGTGAGTTTCTCTAAAAACCAGGATTGACTCACAAAGTGTCGACACTTACTGCAAATGGACAGCACACATTTTACATCATTTTCTCATTTTAACGAGTTAGGTATTAATCAGGCAAATGTATTATGCAGATAAATGCGCATGTAGATGTTACTCTACTTACTTTTAACTGCACTCTGATTGACTGATAAAAATAGTAACAGCAACATAGTGCCTGTCTGTATTTTCTGGATCATATTTACTCACAGCTTCACCTTTATGCTGCACAATGTTTCAGCTGCTGATGTAAAAAAAAAAACTTGAATTTATGCCAGTCTTTGAGAAACATCTGAAAAAGCCTATTTGAAGTAGCTGATGGCAGGGTGGTTTTATGAGAGCAGAGATGCAGAGGCTCATTTTTCTTTCAGCAGTTCATCTTACTGACCTTGACCACATCCTCGTCTGTCGAGCGACACTTCACTGCTTCGGAGACGTCGGTAACTGAGGCGTCTATTCCAATGGTCACCACCTTCACTGGGACAGCCACTGTCTTTCCGGTCAGGACGGCCGTGTTCAAAATCTCAGAGTCCTAAAGACGAAAGGGAAGAAAAGCGGTCAGCAAAGTTCTCCTTGAATGTCTGCAGGTTTGTAATCGACACAATGACATATCAGTACTCACCAGCTGAAGAAAGTGACACATTACATCATATTAGATTTTCCCTGGTCCACTACAACTGGAACTTAGCTTTAATTTTGGGTATTGTATTTTTTAAGGTATAGTATTCAGCATTTTGTTGCTACCATAATCTGAAATTAAACAAATCATCTTAAGTATTATATATAATATAGCATAATCATTCGAGTGAAAGCATTTCTCTCACTGCAATGCTGAGTGGTTGACTCGGCACCATAATTACATATCAGCGGATAAAGTTCAGACTTAATCTGACTGCTGACAGGAGAATGAAATGATGAACTTAATTGCCTTAAAACTATATTTCATATGGGGTCATTATTCATGCTCTTATAGAGAATTTCTCCATCAATCAATTCCCTCTCTGTTAATGCATATCATCAGAAATGCAACGTGACGTCAATGAGTGTTTCTGTGGCCAAGGTTGTTCCAGCTTTTATTCATATAATCTTGGACACACTTTAATTGGAAGGTTCTCTTTGTAGTGGTTGTAATTACCCTCCAGTTGTGTACGTGTAATTGCTGCCATTGTGCTGCAATAGAACATACATAATAACTAAACTAACTATACTGCATTCTGACTTTGAATGAATGCCACAGAATGCAAGGAGAAGATGGAGTATCAACCAACAAATCCTCCTGTCTGAAAAAAGGACAAGAATATGTGGTTACTGCTTTCTGGCTGTGTAAAACAGAATGATAATTTCTTGGTATTTCACAAAAGTCATAGTGAAACCTAAGCTGCCAAGACTAGTTAGGTACATCTTGTGTAAATCAGGGTCCAATCAGTCTTAGAGTCTGGCTCTATGTAAAAAAGCACGAAATGCTACTGCACAATTTGTGACTGGACTGCAATAGAGGTACTCACAGTAAATGACCTCAGTAGTCTAGACAGCCGTGGTTCTTTAAGTTCTGTGGCACAGCTTCATTACTCTGAACAGAAATCTTAACCTTTCATTGCAGACACACACACAGTCACACACACCACCATTGTCACAAAGATAATTGGGGCCAATTAAGATAAGTCTGAGGTAACTTTTGCTCTCTAAAGTCGCCAATGCACATTGGATTGTCTCTTCTGCTCATTCAGATCAAAGAAATTGCGCTTCAATTACAGAGACTGCTGTATAACTCCGGCCACCGCAGTAAATAGCTGCTACGGAGGTAAAAGTGGCCTTTTCAACAGTTGTACTGTACAACAAACATAGGCTTCTTGTGATTGGTGAACTGAAATGACTTTAGCTAATTGTAAAGCATGACAAAAGTCCCTCATTGTGAGCTGCTTTCATTTTGCTGTTGGCATGGCCTTTCACAAAAGCCCTGGTCCAATTTCCTTAATTTCAATAGGCAGGAGCCCCAAGGCATCCTTTTTTTTGTCCCTGCTGTATTGAAGCTTTGCCAGCACTGAATACATCTATTATTTTTTTCTTTTAACAGAGAAATCTAACTCTGGAGTGATGCCTGTTGAATTAAGTGTCACATTTGTTTAGAGTAATATTGCTAAATCTGACAAGCACAGACAGGACCAATCTAGAGTGTCTGACTTCCTGTCCACATTCAAGCGTATTCCACAGTCACTGGGGAAGTACACAAGATTTGTGCATCGCTCTGTCAGCTGGGTTTCTAAAGACTTCCCCATGTGTTTGTGAGCTTGCAAATCATACTCATTCAAAAAAGAGAAAAGGAGGATTAAGTTTGATTGAAAGAAGCCTGGTCGTTTCTAAGACCATTTGGCTTTGGAGTGAAATGATTATTAGCTGAGCCAAGAGATACCAATGAATCACAAAAAACACTTAATCTTCAAATGGCTTTTCATTACAATTTTATAGACTGTGACAGTGTTATATAGCAATATAAACCCCCCTCAGAGTGTGCCACTGACTTTGATTCAATTCCCCTTAAAAATGGGGATTGCTGTAAATTAATTCTATGTCTGCTGGGATTCCTTCATTTCCAGAGGGTCATCTATAATGCATGATGGGGTAAATGGTAGGAACCTGGTGAAAGCAGAGGCTAATGTTAGATTACATCAGCTGGAGATGACCCAGCAGGGTGAGAGCAGCAGAAAGCTGAGCCTGGCAGTAATAAGCCACAGCGGGAGCCCACAGTGATGCTTCAGTGGTCCACACACTCTGACATAGACGACACAATTAAGCACAAAATGGAGACCGGTGGTGCACATCAGCAGCTTAGAGTAGTCTGAATGAAGACAATGAAATATGGATCTTTGGAACTGGAAAAACGTGTCTATCACCTGATGAGTTTTATTACTGTCAGGGTTTTGTTTGTGATGCCAGACATCCTAAAAGGGAAGTGAAAAACATTTTTTAGCTTTAGTTCTGTAGCGTCCGTAACTTCAAAAGTTTAAAGTTGTTGCATGTAGCAACTGTGATTCTAAAGTGTGCTGCTTTCAGCGCGTAAAGATGCTACTAAATACCCTATTCATGATGCATTAGAGAGGATAAGAGCTAACGGAAGTCCTTGATAACATCCAGCATATTTTAAATTTCACATAAAGTTGCCTGAGCAGAAGTTAAGGGATGCAGATAAGTTGCAAAGTAACTGTAGTTCCAGTGCTCTCTTATAAAGCCGTTTCCCTTTGCGTCAAATGATAATCCAGCTGATTAGAAATCTAAGAAAAGAACACATCATGTAAATTGCAGTATAACCTGAGCCTCCTGGCGAAGTCTTTGCACACTGTTCTGGTCTGTTGTTTCAAGATTAATGTGGCAGTGGATAATCCATGACAAACAATGCACTTATCGGAAAATAACAAGACAGTCTGGCTGCAAGATAATGCACCATGCAGAGCGCAATATGTGTCATAACTACAGCAGTCTGAATGAATTATCTCACTTAAGTAGAAGCGTGGCCGCTGACTTATGATCAAAATATACAGTATATAGCTTATTCATATTCTGGGCCAAAATACTCTTTGAACAGAAGAGTAGAACAAATATTTCAGGGTCTCTTGTAAGGACGCTCTACAAAACAGCCGGTCAAGAAGCTATAACAATCCTTATGTCCCATTAAAGGCCTCTGCCATCCCGAATTGACTGTTCTTTTGTGGTTCATAGAATATTTCCAAACTAGTTTATGATAATTAGGTTACTGCAGCCAACACACAGTGACCCTGGAGCCTTTGGGACTTTTAAGCGGCCCACGATGCCAAATGGTAATCCAGCCAAGTAGGAGAAAAAGAAGCTGTAGCCTGGTAACTGCTGAAACAAGTAACCTATCACCTATGAGCATTGGTTTAACAAGGTTATGAGCTTGCGGCATAACAGCTGGGCTGTTACCTGAAATAAACACAAACCCAACAAAATAGTCTTTATGCCTCCTTGGAAAGCATTGACATATGAGAATTGATCAGAACGTATTTAATGTGAACCAGGTTCCCCTCAGTTTCTCATCATGGTATCCTTTTTGCTACTCTCTCCTCTCCACTGAATATGTGCAAGAAACTTATACAGATGAAAATTGTGTAGAAGCCTTGATTTTTATCTTTAAGGATATTTCTGAGTATGCAGGTTGCCTGTTCATTTCATTCTTACCTGTTGATGCTGGTGTTTGTGCTTCAGTTACTCGCCAATCTGCCCCCTCAACTCTTACAGATAGGAGTCTTTTTGTTCAATAATCTGTAGGTGAACTGCCTGTCTGCTTTATCAAGGATCTCTCTGTTAGCATTCAGCGCGCTGCTGTGGCTGGTAATGTGTTCTGGGCTGTAATTTCTCCCTGTGTCTCGGTTGGATCTGAAAATAAGTGAGATTTATGGTGTCAGCCTGAGTGACACGGGCAGCATGAGAAGTAGCAAAGCTGGCCGTTCTGGTGTTGCGATTAGCTTCTGCCTCAACCCAGCGCTAACACATCCACATTCTGGCCCTGGCATCCTGGCTACAGCTACAAATGAGCAGGTCAAACATAGTGTCAAGTTGAGGATTTTAGGACCTGCATTATTCATAGTGCAGCAGAAAGAAGAGAGGGTGGTAAACAGAGTATATGTCTCGTGTGTACACCTGTTCATGTCAGCCCCGCACTGTGGTGACTGTCCCAAAGCCAACAGGCTGTCGAGATACACAAACAAACAAAAGCCACAGCAGTGAAAAAAAAAACCCTATAAGCCAAGATGTGCACTACGATGCTTTTACTACCATGATTGATGACATATCATCAGACATGGTTCTCTTTATGATCTTCATGTCATTTCAAGAACAAAAGCATTAAAAGAGCTATCAAGTAAGCCAATGGTCAACTAATCTATATAGTAAATGAAATATTCATAGTTCTGATAAACAATTTCATCCCTTGGTGATAAAGTGTGTGTATGCGTGAGGAAACTGCAATGGGAGCACGTGAATAGTGAATTATATGCTGTAGACATTAAACGCCACTCAGACAGTGTCCTGGAGCTATTAAGCACACTAAAAGAGACACGTCCTTTCATCAGTTCTTCTCTCCACATTGTGCAATGCTCAATGTGGCACTTCCTCCTCTCTATTCCAGTGGGCGTTTAATTGGCTAGAAGCGAGAAACATGGAGGAGAGTGGGAATAAAGGCCTTGGTAGCACCATGCAGAGCGATACATCACTGCATGACAGCGCATTGAAGTGGTGGGATGGTAGTGAAGCCAACACACTGCCTTTTAATGAGGGTCTTTCTCTTGCTCCCTTCTCTTCTTTTCCCACTTTTGCTCCTCTAAGAAAGAAACCAGTTACTCTCCTGTCTTCATTTTCCTCTTTCCCTTGTCGTTTTCCGGTTGACAGGATGAAGGTGGCTGCAGTATGTGGCACACCGAGACCCATCTCCACTGGTGGTCATCCCTCACTGCCTCTTAAAACACCTCTAGCCGTTCTGTTGTAGCCGCGCCCTGTCTGAGCTACATGCTGGTCAGAGATCTGATCCGCTCATTACTGTTGGCCATGGCTGGCAGAGAGAAGATTAACTCGATGGCTTCTTTGATAGTTGATGTCCTTAGTTTAAAAGGAGATGTAATGAGAGATCATGTTGAGCACATGGACAGGAACGATTGGCACCTCAGAATTAGCGGTAGTGTAGAGGACCACTTTAGTCGGTACCTCAGTCAGTAATTAGGAGACATTATAGAAAGGGCACCTCACTACCTGTCAATGGACATAATAGATATCAACCACACAAAAGTGGCAGCATGTGAAAATGCTGAATTATTAAGCTGGCTGCTGTGATAGAGGGCTGTACGAGTGTAGACTGTGACTCATGGCACATATCTTCTAAAGTAGGAGGTATATGAAACGCAGAACTTTTGAAAAACTTTTCTTCCTTTCATTTGATAAAAATAGCATAAAGCACTCTGTTCCATTAGCTAATTCTTGATAGCTGTTCATACTTTATCACTCATCACTTTGCTCAGTTGATATATCCTAATAATACTCAAGCAGTAGTATATGACTATTGCAACTCAACACCTCTCACTATGACTCTGCTGATATATACTGATCAGCCACAGCATTAAAACCACCTGCTTAATATTGTGTAGATTATCCTCATGCCACAAAAACAACTCTGAACCATCGGCTCATGGATATGGGATCTCTGGGTGTCTTGTGGTGTGTGGCACAGGTCGCTGGCAGTGGATCTTTGGGTCTTGTGGGGCATTTGTGGATTTGGCTTGTTGTGGCTCATCCCATGGAAGCTTGAGCCGATTAGGATCTGAAGGGTTTGGAGTGAGAATCAGTGCCTGGGGATCTTTGTTGTTCCTTGGGCCATTCCTAAGCAATTTTTGCCATGTGGAACATTGTGCTGCTGGCAGAGACAAATGCCATCAGGGATTGCCTTTACAATGGGGGACATGTGGTTGTTCTGGAACAATGGTTAGGTGGGTGGTAAGAGCCAAAGTAGCATCCATATGAATGCCTGGATCCAAGGTTTACCATAAATACAATGGTTCAATCAAAGTTATTCACTTCACCGCTTGGTAGTTTTAATGTTGTGTCTGCTTGGTGTACCTCTGTGTCAGAGCTGTTTGTTGCTGTAATGTGCTGTAATGTGCATGTTTAACATGAGATAACATGATTAGAATTTTCCTTTTGATCAGAGTTAGATGAGAAGATTGATACCACTCTCATGTGTGTGCAGGAACCACATGCCGACCACCAGCAGCCTTTAAGCCAGGTTTAGCGTAAAGCCTGTCAACAGTGGAAAACAGCTAGCATGGCTCTGTTTGGAAAAAAAAAAAATCCACTAATCAGCACTTCAAAAAATCACTAATTAAGACAAAGGTCGTGTTTCTTAAATCCATATAAAAGTGAGACAAGAAAAGACAAGACATGGTCTTGTAAGTCAAGGTATTTGCTGAACTATTTCTTTGCCAGAGGCAGTGCCTTTAAAGTTTCTGTTGGTTACCTCATAACCTCTTTGTGTCAAAAGACTCCAGGAAGTCACTGCAGCTGGAAATGAAATAGTCCAGCAAATAAACCCTCACAAAATCACAACCTTGCTAACCATGCCCCTGTACCCGCATCTGTTCACCTCTGCTTCTGCTCTTTGTGCTGAGCCAAGAACCTACTGTCTGTGGATTCAAACTTACTGTACAGTCATAATTTTAACTTCTAGCAATACCGTAAAACGGGGCTATAAGGGACAGCTGGGTAATAAGGGACATTTTTCCGGAAAATGTTTTTAATGTAATTCTGCGGTTTTTATGTTGAGCAGGATGCGGTTTTGTGTTGTTTTTATCAATTATCCATGAATTCTTAAAGAAATCTAGGTAAGTTGGAAATTCCTTTTTGCTTTCCTGTAGATAGAAATGTCCCTTATTACCCAGCTGTCCCTTATAGCCCCGTTTTACGGTACAGCAAATACATTTCCAAGGACATAAAATAATTCCTTTATTTATACGTTCTTCAGAAGAATCATATTTGCTGCTCAGATTCTTTGAGGTCGCTTAAAGAACATAGTTTTTTTCCCTTTTAATCCTGAATGTATAATCATCTAGATGGTCATGTTTCTGATGGAAATAAAGCACTTAAAAAGTCACTCATGCTGTGCCCGGGGAAAAAAATAATTGCTTTAACTTAGACAGAAATTTCTGCTCTTGGTGGAATCACTGTTGGAGTGATTTATAACGTTTCTGTCACAACCTTCAAAGGAAGGGCCGCCAATGACGAATCAACAACTCCATTCATATTAGCTGACTGCACTGTTACGCAAGAGGATTCGCACAACAGTTCACGGACAGTATTGATGTTGTAGTTGCACTGAACTGCTTTCAACTGTAAATTATTTATGAGTGCATATGATTTATGGGTAAATTTTGACTTTGGGGAAGTGTCACAATAGCATACTGCTGACAGGATAAATCCCCCCTCAAATATTAATTACATAATGAATTGTCTCCTTAGTCTACTTTGCTCATTGATAATCTAGTTCACTTTCTGCATCGTAAAGGGTCTGTTCAAATATTGTTGCGATTTTATTTCTAAAAATGACATACTAAGTGTAAAAAAAGACGTTTCCAGTGACATACGACATAGCCAAGGGTCATGCAGTTAAAGTGCTCTGTGCTGTTCATCTTCAGCCTATCTCTTGTAAACCTGGCTGTCCACAACAGTACATTTACAGAGAGCTTATTAGTCTCCGTACTTGCAAAATAAATTTATAGGCTGCTGCTGAAGGGACAGAGGCACCATGCAGAGCCCAGTGACCAGGAATTGCACCTCCCACTGTGATAGGAAGGATGTGAATAAAACATCGCTGGCTGTGGAAGTTCTATATTTTAGGTCTATAGGACGAATCCTCTGTAATTCTCATGAATATCATACCTGTAATACATCTAGATCAGTGGGTCAGAAGGGAGGAGCAGATGTCCCTGGTGAATTTCAACAACACTCAGACTCAGCTGTGGAAGAATCAAGGTCAGGCACCAGGGATACAGCCAGCTCTCTGCTCACCTAGAGATGAGTGAGAGCGCTGCAGGGGCTCAGGGGAGGGAGCTGGTGGGCGCTTTGACTGATGCTGGCTCTGGTATAGCAATGCCTTGTGTGTGCCCCGCTGTTTGCCCATTGAGCCGAGCCCGGAGGCCAGAAGGCAGGGAAACAACCCTGCCTGCGCCAGTCTGCTCAATTTCAGCCCAATATCTATCACACACGGGCGATCGATGAAGAGTTCTTCACCAACAGCCAACCGCGCCTGTAGGGGGATGACCTCCTGATCTCTGTCTGATTTCTTCACCCATCTCTGATCGAGATCCATACTGCCAGCTTAGCTTGGCTTAGCTTGGCTTAGCTGCCCTCTGGACACAGACCTCTCTCAGCAGGCACAAAGGTCAGCTCCATTGTAGAGTTCATTACTGCTGAAAAAATACACACATTCCTCCCAAACCTCAGTGGTTAAGGATTAAAGTCAGACTGAGCAGAGCTGGGCCAGAATGTGAAGTGGGATGTTAGCAATTATTGGGAGATGTGAGATATGGGCATATGTCACTCAGAGATTGATCTGTCAGTCTGGATCCTACCCTTCACTTCATCACTGCATTTTGTGCTACGCTGTATAATCTTTTCATGACATAAGCAACAGAAGAAGGAAAACTGAGAGGCAAGGATGAAGGTTCACAGCATTTCATTAGGCACACTAGAATATATGTGGCTCCACAGAACACAAGTCTAAGTCATTTTCTGTGGGCATGATAAACCTTTACATAAATGCAGTGTTTTATGCACGAATTATGCAGGTCATCTTCATATAAACGGCAGCGTAAACAAGAAATTTGACCTCACTTCTGGAGTATCTTTCAAAAGCAGCGTGGAAAGGTTAGCTTTCAGCGGTGACTGATAATTTTCAAACGTCACTGGAATGAGCAAGTTTTAAAAGGTAACAAACCCATCCCACTCACTTATAGTCGTTCAATTAGAAAAGGATTTCAGAGTACATAGACTTGCTGAGTGACATTGAATTTGCCACTAAACCTCAGTGTGTCTGTTCTTTTTGAAAGTAGCTCCAAGTGCAGTGCCATCAAACAGATCACCCACTCATTGCTTCACTTCTTACTGTATATGCTATCAAAGGGAAAATGAGTGTGCGTCCTTCTAAGTATCCTCTACTTTCCACAAGGACAAAAGAGTTAAAGAAAATAAAAAATGCTAAGCCATGCAGTCAAAAGAAGTCAGATTGTGGTCTGCATTAGAGCATTTGTCACGATCCATCGTCCTAATTAGCATCACATGTAATATGCCACATGTGCATATGTCAGCAGCCTCAATTAGCGCTGCCACTTCATCATCAGCCTCTAAGTTGTAGCAGATGCTAATGGATTACTTGCTTGAGGTCTATCCATCAGCCCTTAGTGTAAACTGCATGACTCATGCCATGTGAAAAAAAAAAAAAACCTACTGCTTTATCCTGTTCCAAATAAAACAGCAGGGGCAGGCAGCAGAGGTTCCGCAGTGGTGAAACAAAGTGGCTAAACTTATTAGATGACCAAAATCCGACAGTCTATCCAAGGTGTAAAGTACATGATCTTCTGTAAACAGCTTGCATGGAATTACCTGCACCCATAATGCATTTCTGCAGGATTAGTTGCCATGTAAGTGCTTATGTCTTTATGTCTAACTATGTGTTTGATAAATGGTTCTCCAGATTTCACTTGCCTGGGAGAAAAGATGTGCATTGCGACAGAGGGAATGGAATCGAAAGCAGTAAAATAAAACATTCATTGGGAGATGTTGATAGATGACTTTATCATGTGAGAGCAGAAGTGGCCAGAGAAGGCCGGGGTGATGATGTATTGTTTAACAATACATTGGAGCAGTACGTGAATACAAACGGCTGCTTTCATTTCTCCTCATCTCTATGCCAGCGAATGCTCATGTGAGTGAGCACAGTTTGGTGTCTCGGCTGGAACAGGAAGACTGATGATTCCAGATATGATGTATGCCCTGTCCTCCTGCTCCCTCTCCATCACCAGGCATCCACAGCATGGGTAATGATGATGAGGGCAGCCTGGACAGGAGCATATTACTTCACGATGGTAAAAGATAATGGACCAGCCTCCTACTGTGCAGGGGAATCTGCTCAGGCATCCAATTACTGCCCCTAAAATTCATCTCAAGATGACCCAAAAAATAAAAAAAACCCAGCTCTTTCACACTTTAAGTGAAATGAAGGACGCCAACACAAGGAGGCGGAGGGTGACAAGGGAGGCAATTAATCTATATTGTTAATATATTAATGGATTTTTGTCTGGGACGAGCAGAAAAAAATACAGAGGAAAGAGGCAGAGAAAAAGAAGAAAACATTAAAAAACAGGTGAAGGAGAGACAAGGTAAGAAAGGCAAGTGATACTACAGCCGACAGAAAGAGTTCTGAGGCATTTCCTTGCTCTAAACCGACTAAAACTTTTGAGTGCTTATTTCATTTTCTGCGTTTGAAATAATTGCTGCATTTGCAGAACTCCTGCTTCACAGTTTGAAATTGGTGACAAAGTGGCGAGCGACGCTCTGAGCCCTCCCCATGCAGGTGGGTCTGTGACAACACACAGGAGGAGCCCTCTTCAAAGAGAAGGGAAAAAAGAGAGAGCTCATCTTTCAAAACGATGTCGCTGCTTTCCCAGAAGTGTCACCCGTGGCAGAGCCTATCACTCGGCTGGGGTAATGCAATAAAAAGACCTTTTTATAATAATCAATTTCAGTAAGGGCAAAATAATTTAGAATATGCCATAAATGGGCCGGGAATGGGTCTGAGGAGCATTGAAGTAATAGGCCATAAATGTGATCAAACTCAAAATAAGCTTCCCATTACTAATAGTCATTAGCTTTATTACATTACAACCTTTAGAGACATGGTCAGTTATGGATCTTCATGCAGTTTATGAGATTATTTCTGGTCAGAATACAATCACAGCAGCTTTTACATTATGAAAAAATTCAGTCGGGCTTATTAGACTAATTAGTGCTAATTACAGATGAAAAGACTTTCTAGAGAAGCTGTTGTGTCAACAGATGCCTTCAGCATGCTCTGTGAAGTCTCCCCTCTTAACTTGATTAAAAAGATTGGAGAATTACCCTGCCTGTTTCTCCCTTTGCACTATCTCTAAAAACACCACCCTTTTCCTTTCAATGTTTCTCCCCTTTCTACGCACTTCTTTCTTCCTCTCTTTCATCTGTAACCTTGATATACTGTCAACATCGCTGATCACAAAAATGTTCCACATATTGCAACAAAAAAAATATAATAACAACAATGACAGCAAAGAGACTACATTAAAACAGCTTTTAGGTGTTGGAGTTACAGTCCTGTAGCTAATGACAAAGGCAGCAAGATGTTATTTCTTTCAAAGCTCTAGAGAGATGAAACAAGGAGGCAAACACGCAATTGAATATTGGACTTGCATTCAGGCATCAACGGGAAATGGTGGTGAGAACTCTGGTGGAACGTCAGTGTTGCTCTTTCTGCTGGATGCATCAGCAACGTTTAAAGCTTGCCAAAAGGGAAACATCGACGGACTACAGATCAGATGCTGAATACGCCTCAGACTTGGAAATTGTCAGAGAATTTAAACTTCACCTCTGTGACAACTTGTACCAGGGACATAATAGGAAGAGGGGGAGAAGCTGGATAAAAACTCATCTCAGTTGACAGTAGTCACTACTCTACGCTCAGAGAGAACACTTAACAAGCAGCAGTGATTCTAGTTTCTTCCTCACAGGCTAAATACAGTACAGTTGCTGTAAGAAGCCTAAAAGAAACACTGCACGTTTGCCTCATGGATGGAATAAACACAAAAAAGAGTATGAAAACTTCCATTTTTAAAGAAAGGATTCAGTGTAGCTTAAACTGGTGACACTGTGTACGAGGACTCCATATAACGATGCAGTTCTTTGTGTCCAAATCTGAACCTGTGAACAGTGGAGAAACGCATTCAAGTTAGTCCACTCTTTCTTCTGCTACACAGCCTCTAAAAGGAAACTCATGGATGTTTTAAACCAACTGTTTGTAACCAAAATTGCAAAAAAACATAAAGCAGAATCTGTACTTAGGTGGGAGGACATGTTGGAGTTAATAAATCTGAACACTCCTCGTGTAACATTTGCAGTCTTCCTGGATTCCAAAAATATGACTACTCCCTTATCGTCATTCATAATTTATTTTGTGTTTGAAGAAACGTCCTTTTCCTGATCTCACAGTTCATATATCCTACAATCAAAGAACTTCATCATTCCTGGGCATGAGATTACTATGCATTCCACCCCACATTTCATAGATAAGTCTGCCACATCCTCCAATCTCAGCTGCGCTTGTTATGGTGACTTCAGATCCGTGAGCAGAGACCTGCTTTCTTCTGGAATTGGACTTTGTTTTCTCTTGTGGAAGGAAGGTGCTGATGGTGTCTGCATGTGTGTGCGTAGAGGGGGGGTTGACAGCACTGCTCTTACATTACCTTACTTCCTTTTTTCTATCAGCGAGGAGTGTAGCAGGGAGGAGGGAGAGGAACTTATCTGTGGGCCTTTTCATGCCACAGTGATCCCAAGTAATCTAATTCAGCCTTCCTCTTTCTCGCTTGTGTGCTTCCCTCATATTGGTGCATGCAGATTGCAAAAGCCTCATGCGTGTGCGCGCATGTGTGTGTGTAAGAGGTAGGGAAAGAGATGGTAGAGAAAAGGGGACAGAGGAAGACAGACAGAGTTAATGAGTTCTGAATGTGTCTCCATGTATAAGTATTTGTGTTGTGTGTTAAGTAGTGCGCCACGGGGAGCCTGGAGATGCTGTGCACCTTCGGAAGCTGTCTGCACGTGAGACGCATTTGGAAGAAAAAGAAGCAGCAAAGAGAAGAGTGTGCAGCCTCATGGTAAAGCAAGATAAAGTGAAATGAAAGTGTCCCAATCAGCCTCGTTTCAAAAAAACATCTGGTGATGAAAAAGTTTGTCATGTTCGAGCCAAACATATATATGCCGATCAGTGAAACCGATGCCTTTCAACGCACTGAATCGACACACTCCCCGACATGATAACAGCTGCTTCACTGCCTCACTGGCAGGCTCTCTGAACAGAATAGCAAATCAAGATAAGGAAAAGGGAAAATCCAGCCTTTTGGTACATGTAGAGGAGAACATTCATTGAGGACAGACACACACACACACACATCTGTTTTAGTACACATGATGCACTATTCATCTTTATCTCCTATGAGGCTTCTGTCCAAAATTATTCTGCCCCTAAATGGTTTAGCCAAGTTTGGCAAATAATTGTAATATTAGGTTAATTGAGATGGATTTTTGCCGCCGAGACAAAAAGTTATGTGATTTATAGCGAGCAATAAAAACCTCCCTTCTATGTAAAATGAGCAGAATAATCAGGGTGAGAAAGCAGACACTTGTAGGATTGATTGATGACTGCATGTTAGAGTTTGGCGGAGTGTGAGCCCATTCACAGAATTCATTTGACAAAAAACAATAAAAGAAATATTGCCACTCATACAGCCTCCCACAACAGCTAAATGCAGTCAAATTAGTCAAATAAAGACTTTATTTAATGTGTGTTTTTCATCGAGCAGGCAAGAGTCAATTTTTTTGGGTGAATCTCTTTTTTTATGCAAGCAGAGCCTTTTCCAGATAATCATGCAAATCATCTTTGCAGTATTTTTCAGAGGAAGGTGCGGGAGCAAACTATATATTCCTAGAGCAAGGAAAGCAGGCTGTTGATACATCAGTGACATGAAAAGGATGTGAGGGAAGGAACGAGCACAATACTGGAGCAATGAACACATAGCTTCAATTATCCTGAGGATGGGTTTGTGGATGAGGATGCCTCGCGTTGCTCTGAATCCAGGAACAGCCACCCACAGGCATCTATCATCTACACAGCCACGGGCAATACTTCGAGAATAACAATGGCACAACAGTCAGGTCTGTATCATGCAGATCAGAAGCACAAAAATAGAAATGAATGCAGTCTTTGTTTAAGTAATCAGTGCTGAAGTGACTCTGTGTCTTTCTACTTAGTCGACACACTTGATGTCACCCATTTATTTACCTGAGCGCTCTTGATCTAAATCAGAACCCGGTGCTCTCTGGGTCGATGAACAGCGCTACAAAGATGCATTAAAGCCTTCCTATGTGAACTTCTATAGGGGTTAATCTACACAACAGTCTACCTGTGACTCACTGAGGGAGACACACCGCTCCAGGCTTACCCTCAGGCCAGAGCCAGCCTCCAGACTCCATGTGAGGCCTGCTGGGAGCTACGCTGTAAAATGTAATACACAGCTTAGTCAAATCTACTCAGCTTCCCGAGTTGATTTACTGTACATGGTGAAATCCGCAAGTTCTGGGACTGTGATAATAAATAGAAAAAAACATACCTGATTTGACAGCTGTCCCTATTTGAACTAGTTTTTTGTGCAGCAATACACTGCTCCCAGTGCTCCTGCCACATCTGGAATATTCACTGGAAGGTCCTGTTCTGCATGTGTGCCAAGCAACATTTGCACAAGTCTGGATCTCCACTACTATGTCAAAATGGTGACCCTTACACTTGAATTTCATTTTAAGGAGGAGGAAGGAGTTGCAGGGAACCTAAACTGGTGAGTAGGTTGGGTGAGGAGACACAGTTGTGCTGATATGGCCAAAAAGCGTTGCCATTTTAAATGCGCTATGAGAAGTGTGTATTGGCATACTGGCATGCACCACAGTTTCAGTCATTTGTGTTGAAACTTTTCCCTCAGATGTCACAGTAGAACTCAGTGTTGGCAATCTGACCCTGGAGCATGAATTTGTGAGCTCCTCTACTAAAGACTGCTGTCTGGGTTCTGGTGTCATAGCTCTAGACCCAATTGTTGTCACCAGTGATGATTCTAAACAAAAAGGTTGGACAGTTTGACACAGAATTTGATATTTGCTTCCTGAGAAAGTTTCAGGTCTGTGGCAAAATGTGTACCTGCAAGTGGTCAGAACATGACTTCCAGTGTATCAGCACACAAGAAGACTGCAAGACCTGGACAGCTGCCACATTTAAGTCAGGTCAAGTTTTTGCTTTTATTGAGAAGCAGTCATGGACCTTATTGATTGCAACCCATGTAAGTTTTGCTAATTGCTAATTAATGCAATTTAGAATGTCAATTTTTCTGTTCAGGGAGCGCTAACTTGTGGTATTTTGACCTAAAATAATGACCTGAGTGAACTGAGAGTTCATTTAAATGAAGTTAAGTTTATTTATAAGATTTTAAACTGGCAGATTAGCAGGCTTCTGAGCATGCATTGTTAGACTGTTAAAACTCCCCAGAGTCTCTTCTTGTAGTATGAGCAAAGAGACATGCTGGAAATTTGATCTGTGTTTTTAATATATGCTACATTAAGATATAGTTGTTTCTTTTCATAATTTTGTTAACCTGGAATAATTAACAGTGTACTGATGTTCTCCTCTTACAATCCTCCTGACAACACTTTGTGGGATAACCAACATTATCACCTCTGCTTTCTCTATCTGAGCATCAATAGTAGAAGACTTATTCAGATGTATAATTTCCTTGAACAAAAATAGTTACTACAATCTGAAGGCAGGCTGATGCAAGTAAACCACCTGTCCTTAACCGAAGAGACAACTTACTAATTAGATATTAGCAGCAGAATATACTTAAAGTATTAGAAGTAGAATCCCTCAGTATGCAGAATGTCCCCTATTTCAGTATCATTATATAAAATACATGATGCACTGGCATGTTCACACTGTTGTGGTTCTACAGTCAAAGTGGAGGACGATTTTACCATTTTATGTACTGATTTTCTGTTTGTTCTTTGTTTTATCTTGCTTTTATTTATTTTGCCAGGTGAGTTAAACTCTTGCTTCCCAAAGCTATTTAGCATAAAGCCCACAGACAGCACCAGACATTTTCCTTGTATGCTTTTGATTCCTATGTTTTATTCATTTTACATTTGTTTGAGTATGGAGACATTCAATTTTGTAAATGCATGTTTTGTATGTAAAATAATAAGCCAAAATGGAGCTATAGAATAGTGCCGTGGTGGTACAGAGGTCAGCACTATCATCTCACAGCATTAAGGTTCTGGGAGGGAACCTGCTGGTCAGCTGAGGCCTTTGCTTTGCATGTTTTCCTTGTAAATGTGGGACTTTTCTCTTGGGCTTTCTCTCACAGTTCAAAGACACACGGCAGGTTAACTGGTGATTTCAAGTAAGCTGTAGGTATGAGCCCACACAATTGTCTGTCTCATTGTGTTTGCCCTGCGGTGAACTTGCGACCTGTCCAGGGTTTACACAGCCACTCCTCTAATGTCGGCTGGGATAGACTTCAGTCCCCCGTGACCCTCTACGGGATAAACTGAGTACACGTCATGGATGGGTGGATAAGAAGTACAGTGACTGCAGCTGTCAGAGTTATGTAGTGACAGAACGGCACAATATTTCCTTTTGACATGAAGCGAAGAGGAAAAAAGAAATCTCATCACATAAAATAACACTAGCTACCTGAATAAATGCGATGTGTCCGTGAGGCATTATCATTAGCATGTCATCCTTTTATTGACATAAACACACTATTTTCAATTGCATTTCTTTGCCACTTAAATAATTTTTCCCTTCCCTTTGCTGCAAATGAAAATATACTACTTGTTATTCTAATGTTTATTAATGTTTGTTTCTAATCTATGAAATCTGTGCAAAACGTGATCAGATCATGAATTCATTCATCTTTCTCCTCCAGGCTGTTACTAGTCATACTTACTTTCCAAAGCAATGTATTTTCATTGATGTTGTAAAAACATATGCAAATGCTGGTACAAAGTGTGAATTTACACATTACCAGGATGCACTACTTCACATTCAGAGTAATGAGTGTGCAGCCATCTATTTGGGTGCTGCACGGAGCTGGAAGAGGCATCACTCACCATAGCCAGGGGCACGATGCCTGCCAGGTCCTCCTGTGCCAGGCGGATCTCCGTCTCCACCTCTTGTGAGGCAGCACGGCTGGCCGAGTACTCCACCTGCCAGGCCATCCAGCGGCTGCCCGTCGGCTCTGGGAAGCTTTCCATTTTCAGATCCACCTGGAGCACCCTCTGAACTCCCATCTCAGGCCTACCAGTGTGCACAAAAGAAGAAAGTGTTACAGAATGGCTAAGCAGATGGCTGGGCAGGAGTTTGAAAAAGAGCGTGCGGATGTGCTCATGTGTTCGTGAGCTCATTCAACCTGCTGTCTGCTCTAATGACGACAAACGGTACGGGCTGATGAATGCGTCTGAGGTTGAAATCTATGACATTTTACCAGCTGAGATTGTTAAAAATATCAAGTCCTTTTGGGTTTGACTCTTTGGCCAGCCTTCTACCTGGTGGAATAACGTCACCCCCTTTTTCTTTACTCCTCTCACACTTGACTACAAGCGATGTGCACAGTAAATAGAACCAACAGTGTAACATCTTGGCTGCTCCTCAGAGCAGTTTATAGGAATGTTTCACACGGTGTCACCCCCGCTAAGGTGTTGATGGTAGGGTTTGTCACCGGTGCCCTTGTTTGCTGTGGATGAGTGTAAATATACGGCATGCTACAGCAGGATCTACGGCAGGCCTGAATTAAGTCAGACAAATGGAGAGCGTTGATAATAAAATTTCTCATGGCACCATAAGTCTCTGGTGCTCGTGGTTTAAATATAGCCTGGAGGCAGGAAAGGTCAGCTTTACATGGGAGCCAGAGGAGATGGGAAATGGCACAAAATCTGTTAGCCACGTCTTGCGTGTCAAATGGCAGGACTCTGAGCCAATAAATTTCATGCATGGTCTCTGTGGCACACCGCCACAAAACGGCATCATGTAATTTGAGCGTGGTGAGGGAGAGAGGAGGAGAGAATAAGCACCATGTGAATAAATCCACATTTGTTTAGAGAGGAGACCTCATGCATGTAACATGTAGAAAATACTGTGACGCATGAGGTGGAAAAAAGGGAACTTTTAAAGCTAAATTAGATATTGAGAAAGCAAAATATTGCTTTAAAGAGAGGCAATACATATGTGGCACATCTTAAAAAGACAACAAAAGAAATGTATAACATTCTGAATTATGAATAGGGGACTAAAACAGTAAAACAATAAATAATAGACAATGCTTTATCCGCTGCTCTCATATTCACACAGGACAGTATTTCCAGATCGTTCTCATATTATTCAGTTTTACACTGAGAGACTGTAAGATTTGTTGCACAGCAGAGCACAACAACCCAATTTTCACATCCAACAGAGGTTTTTTATAAATAATTAAGATGACAACCAAATAAGTTGTGTCACATTTCATAACATCGTACCAGTTAGAGTAGCGAGCCGTTGAAGACGTAGTACGACAACATGAACTTACATAACTGTCCCAAAATGCTGTGGAAAAGGACAGATGCTAATCTCTGTGTGTCGACCAGTAAAGCCACGAGGTTCATCAGACAAATAAAGTAAATAGAAGATGCACTAAACGCCCAGAAACAAACCTCTGAGCGCTCCACAGTAACCAAGTGTCACACAAATCCTTTGTCAGCCCAAATGGCCTAGTTTCTTCAGCACAGGCAGTCTTTTCTGCTGCACACAGGTTGTGCTGGCAAACATCACACACTTTAGGCATGCAACAAGGACGAAGAGCAAAAGAATGAAAGTGAGTGTGCAGCAGAAAGGTTTGATTGTACTGTACATACACTACCAGGCACAGGAATCAAACACACACCTTCACAAAGTTAAACGGCCTCCAGAAAAGACAGAAAAAGTTGTTATTAGCTTTTTTTTCCTCCTTCAGAGATGTCAATTATTTCCCGCCTCGCCTGATCCAGTTGGCAGAGTTTAATAGCAGCTGTGAATGCTCTGAATTTTATGAGGTTTTCATATTTCTTCCTACAATAAAGGTGCCAACTAAATATTGAGGTTATAGGAATGTACACTGTACAAACAGTTCTTCTGACATGCTGCTAATGCGGCCTGTTTGTGACAGAAGTGTCCAGTGTCAAAAGAAGACCTGAGTGACAGCAAGATTAAAACAAGGATGAGTGAAAGGAAGAAATAAAATGTTGCTGTCGGACAAAGAGCACACTTCACTTTGGTCCTTTTTTGACTTTGCCTCAGCAGGGGAGTTAATGGAAATATTGCACTGCATGGACTGGAGGTTACAGTTATTTACAAAAGTGTGGAACGTATCCAGCTTGAAACTCATACTGTCTGAAATGTCGAAAAGAAATAGAACTTAAGGGAAACTGTGGAGGTCATGACAGCATCTGGAAGAGCAATTTTCAGATAAAATTCTGTATGTGCTGAGTAGAAAAGCAAAACAAAACCTGCATATGACTGCAGCGAATCTAGACAAAGGTTTAGCTGATGCCAGGGTGGAGGTGCATTGTTCCACTTTGCAGCATTGCGTTGAAGTGGCATCATAACGAACTCTTTCCCTGTGACCGCCTCACAAAGGTCAGTGTCCAAAGTATGCAAAGCAACATCTGGATTAGCCAAAGGCATTCAAAAATGAAGTGCTGTGGACAGATGAAGTAAAAATTGAGTCTCTGGCCAGAATCAGCAGGTATGCATGGAGGACAAATGAGGCAACGTTTGATGAAAAGAACACCTGGAGAGCTGTCAAGCTGGAGATGGAAATAGAGAGGGAAAAATGGATTCCACTAAACATCTTACAGTCAGTCGAGACGACCCTGCCTCTCAAAAATTACACTCTCATAAAACTAAACTGCATTCTCAATTACATTTAAAAGAAATAGAAATGGTCTGGTTACAGTAGGACATGGGAGGAAACTTTAAGAGCACCATAAAATTCACATAACAATGATAAAAGCTTGGTGGCATTAGTCCAACACAGGACTTTTACCCAGGAGACAAGAGTTTGTGTCCCATGTGAGACCAATATTATTAGACTTAAGTTTAGTTAAATGTTTACTTTCATTTTTATTCACTGTTTTAGTAGGCTTAAGCATCAAAATGAGTTGGTTATTTCTAGGGTTAAAATGCACCTATTCTTTCACAACTTGTTTGAAGGTTTTCCTGCTTACAGAGTGCAAAGCCTAATATATGACTGGTGGGCTGAAAAACGCTGCAAAAATAAATGACAGTGAAAACAATAATGATTAGAAATGCATTTGTGATACGTAACAAACAAACATACTCTGGGAGAAGACATGTTTCTCTCACATTGCAATTGAGACCGTAGCTTAGTTGTAATGGAATGTATTTTTGTGAGACAGGGCTGGTCAGGAAAACTGAAAAAGCATGTCTTCTACATCAGAAAAATGATCTAAAACATACTTCTAACTTTATGATAGAACTACTACTAATGGTCATTATTATTCCCTGAACATCACTGAAAATCTGCAAGTAGATTGAAAATATAAGTTTAGAACGAAGTGGTCTGCAAGGAAGAATGGATGAAAATGTCCATATCAAATAAACCCCCAATATAACAGCATGCAAAAGAACATTTGCATGCTGTTATATTGGGGGTTTATGAAGTTCTGACTTGGGAAAGTGATAAAATTTTTTGCATATGTTACAATTATTGCCAAATTTTGTCCCTGAAATAATAAGCGACTGTGGAAAGACAAATTTTGAACATTTGAGTGTCTGTAATTATGTCTTTTCATCTCAAAAATCAAGTGCATATGTAAAATTTTACCAAAGGATACTAAAACACCTGCATACAATCATTTCTATATGAAGGTGTGGGTTTGCGATTGAAGGAATAAATCACAAAGGTCCTCGACACATAAAGCTGTAAATACAATGTTTATGGTGAAAATGGTTTATTTATAACATTTTTTTATGATCACTCTTAAAAACCGAAGCTGCTGCTGGCTGTATATCTTACTACCCTAAAAAGTTGTAAAGCAGATGGCAAAAATAAAAAGAAAAAAAAAGCGGAATGGATGAACAGAGACATTTGGTCCTCTTAAACTCCCATAGAAAGCCTGGCAGCAGTCCATTTCTGATTGTCCGCTGTACTTGACCCCCATTGACACACGTCATAAAATGAAACCTGACAGAAGCATCCATGTCAGGGTGAATGTTACGCAGACATTGAGTCACTGACATTTAGCCAAATACACCAGCATGTCATCCTGAGTCGACCTCCCCTCTCCAAGTCTGCTAATCACATGGCTCGCTGGGGGAAACTGCTCATTTCTCTGTCACTTCCAGCATGGGGTCTAATTCAATTAGCAACAAAGGGCCATGGATGCGTGCCACACAGCTGGCCTCAGCTTGATAATTATCTCTGAGCTAGCTGTGGTTTGACTAAATCTGAGGCCAGACAGACGACCAGAGGGCACCCAAAGGCAAGATAGAGAGGCTCAGTAGATAACAGGCCCTAAAGTCGGAAGCAGCTGGGCCTCTGGCTTCGGTGACCGGACCGGAGAGGAAATCAGACTTGACAAGGTGCTGCCGGAGAGGGCTGACAACAGACTCACTGAGAATAGCACAGAGATGGCTGAGAGGATGCTGTTTAGGCGCTTTCAGGATGCCCATTAATCACAGTGACACCAGCAGATCTGTAGGACATGCAGTGACACACAATGAAACATACGTGAAGAGCTTAGCATCATAATGGATTTGTTGAAGATGCTATGCGTAGCATATTTTTCCATCAAAATGACAACATAAAGACAATCGTTGTCATATATAACAGACTATGACAGATGAGGACTGTAACCTCTCACACGGGTAAAGGAGCTCTCTTCCAAGAGATGTACAAAAAAATAGTT